>NC_055686.1:38427163-38712163 GCF_017639745.1 Melanotaenia boesemani | reverse complement strand
TGGATTCATTCCTATCTACCTGAACACATTGGCAGTGCCTCATCCTGTGATTGATAGCTGCTGATAAGACTCCAATTTCAGCCAAGAGCCCGTTGCCAGGGGCTGCAAGGAGGGATGGGGTTGGCGCACTGCATCCACACATGCAGTTGCCATGGAAATGGGGAGTTCAGGCTTTTCGCCTGCAGATGGCAACACTGCACTGAGTCAAAATGGAGCCCTGAGCCAGAGCTTGGGATTGAATTCACGGTTTGCACTTGATCCTTGTGGGTTCACCTCCATCTCCTCTGAGTGCTGCAGGTGCCTCTGATTACATGCAAGTCAGGTAGAGATTCCCTGTGGCTGCCATCCATCTACAGTCACCGTGCTGCTGCACATCAATTCTGAATATTCATTTTTTACATTCTCTGTTGTAAAGCTGCTTTTCTTTGTTTCATCTCATGAGACCTGAAATGAAAATAAATCAATAACAAAGAGGTTGCATTTGATGATAGAATGTCTTAATTAATCTTTCTTTCTAATGATAAACAGCGGTTGTCGTCCAGTGTTGCCGTGTTTTGACATGTGAAACAGCTGAACTCTGTTTGGTGCTCTGTGCAGATAACCTCTTCCATCTATGGTTGCATTTTTTATTTCCTTTTTTCTGCAGAGTTGTCAGCAAACATATCAGGTCTGCCAGGAGAAACAAACCGTATCAGCACAGCCTGCCTGACGGCGGCTTGTAAATGGATTTGTGCACATCCTCCAAATGCTGATAAATTCCTCTGTTTCACATTAGCCTGCTCCTGATATTTCAGTGGATAAGCCATCGACATCTTGGATAGTCTCCCCCCTTTTCCTGCTGGGAATGACAGAGGGAGGTCAGGGGAGGTTGAAACCAATCAGTGATGATTCCCAGGAATTCACTTGGTGGTGCTGCTGCTGGCAGTAGTTGGTGGCATTTCTCACCAGGCTGGGAAATACTGTAAACTGCAGCTGCTTCTCTGAAACCCAAACTGACAAGAAAGTGTCTGGCACCCTAGAAAATCCCCCACGGTTAACCTGGCTCTTTGTCTTTTAAAGTATGCTGCCTGGGACTCTCATAACCTGATACACAGGTCACGTGCAGTCATCTTTAACAGACAGACTGAAGTTATTGAATTAAGAGATGCTGTTTGCATGACAGCAGTTGTAGTGAGCTGCTCGTGCTGGCTGGGAAACAGCATTCTGGCATCCTAAGGACTGCAATGAGTGAAATGCAGTTAAATGCTGCCAGATATTCGATTTATTCAGCTGCTTAGATCCTGTGTGAGACCCGCTGGGCCGCACGCTGTTTTTTTCAGCACACCGTGTTCCACAGTCTGGAGTCAAACAAGGACACGGCGGGCTGTGGAGGAATTATTTAATAAATTTGGATCAATGTGGCGCGAGACAGACTTTTTCTAAAGAGCAAACACCGAGCTTAGGGTCGTTTAATTTGATCTCTGCCGGAAAAATCATTATGAAGTGAAAACAATTTAAAGTTTGATTAGTTTACGTCATAAATTCCGCTACAGTTCAAAGGCTTCACTCGCGTCTTACCTGAAACAGACCAGTGAGGCGTTCAGAACAATCGGATATTTAGCTATTTCATCATTGAACCCACAGACAGGACGTATGGGAGTCACAAAAACACTTGAGCTTCCTTATTTTCTATTATTTTCTTATTTTCTTCATGATTCTCCATCCCTGCAGCAGGAAGATGTTTAGAACATTTTTAAATTTACAATTTCTGCTTTGATGCTGAATAATGAAAATCCATAACTTTGTAACATTGCATGATAATCCAAAACTAAATATTCCTGCTATTAAATCAAAGTAGGAAGCAAATTATTCCCTTAAAACCAGGGACCCCCGACTCTGGTCCTCACGGGCTACCATTCTGCAGGTTTTAGATCTTTCCCTACTACAACACACCTGGTTAAAATTAAATGGTTCTCCAAAAACTTGTTGTCAACCAGCACCAGCCTGTTCATGGGCCATTGATTTGAATCAGGTGAATATTCAATATTCAAAACCTTATCACAACATTTTAAAAACACTTGTAAAAGGCTTGTATTGAAATGTTTAGTAGCCTAAGAAACATTTAAGTGTACTATTTTGTTATGTGGAACAGAAGTAAAAGTTGGATAAAAAAAAGACAAAAAGTACATGCAGCTAAGCTTCTGTGTTTAAATTTGCTTTAGGATGCACCAAAATACATATTGTGCTTGTTTTGCATGTATTATTAACTGTTAACTTTAATTGTATTTATTTATTTTATGATTATTGTGTCTCACATTGGTTGTTTTGTGTTTCACTTTGTAATTTATGTCTGACTTTAGTCATGCTTTCATGCTTTTACGCTGATGTTTGGTTGAATTTGTTGCCCTATTTTGAGAAATTTGTGCATGTTTTGGCTTTTTTTTCACTTTTATGGTCTCATTGCGATCATTCCTAGTCCCTGTGTTGTGACACTGCTCTTGAAATTGGTTATGTCTCACATATTGTGTTTCAAATTGGGATTTTTAGAACTCTTCGTAATAATTTTGTGTCCAATTTGGCAATTTATAAGTGAACTGTATTAAATTAAACTGTCAAGCTGATTTTTGTTGATTTGCCTTTATTTAACTATTTTCAGCTTTTTTAATGAAAATTTCTTCCATTTAGGGCTCTTACTATGTAAATTTATTAATTTTGCAAGCAATTTTGTTTATCCGTGTCTAAGTATTGCACCTTTTTTAATTGTTCTTTTTTGGATTTTTTTCCTGATAAATTAGGTTATTATGGACATAATTTTAAAAATAAACTTGGGGAAAATATGTTGAATGTTGAACTGGTGAACATGAACATGAAAGAACATTTATGTAGAGTTTTAAATTCCGAGCTCACGAAGCAGTTTTGAACGCAGCACAGTTGTGAGATCAGCTGATTTTTACGCTGCCATTTTGTCCGGCAGAGCAGCAACCAGTCAGTCAGTCCATAAAGGGAAACCACTGGCGCGACTTCACAGACGGTGACATCGGACGGGACTTTTGGGGGAAAACGAGCCGGTAATGTGGTGGGGGCAGCCGGAGGACAGCACTAACTGAGCCTGAGGACCATACGGGGAAAAGAGCAAGCTAAGGGAGCTGTCTTTTTTCCTTTTTAACTTACCGGGTCCGCCGGCTCGGCTCGCACTCTGGCTGGCAGACTCGTTAGCTAACACCGCTAGCTCCTCGGCTAACCCCAGTTCACTCGTCGCATCATTTCTTACCGCGAGAAACTGAACCTTTCGCGGCTGTCAGTGAAACTGTATCCTCGGACAAACTTCAAGCAATGTGCCGTTCAGTTGTGAGTGACTTTTCACCACCAACCGGGGCTTCAACACACACTTTTCTGCGCGAGCAGTGATAGCTTAAACAACCCAAGCTAACAAGTTGACGTGGAGGAAGAACTCAAGTTTTTTTCCGTTGGATTCTTCTGTTTGCTGTCGGTGTTACTTCAAGTTTTGATTTCAAAAGGATTACTCATTTTTCCAAACCGGAGGCGGACTTGTATTCTTCAAATAGATAATTTTGGTAACAAACCAGCCCGTTAGCTATGTTAATTTCTGGCCAGAAAGTCATTTTAAGTGTGTGTAAATCTCACAGTGGGACTCTTTCCTGGTTCGAGTACTGCAACGGAAACATTAGCTAACACAGACTAGCTTAGATTAGTGTCGTCGTGGTTCGTTTACTCGAAAGTTAGATGGAATAGACTGCTACCAAACAATTTAACAGCAAAGAAAGGGTGCAACTCGGCTAAAGACTGCTAAAAAGCAGCGTATTTGGTCCAGACACAGATCTAACGTTACTGCAGACTTGCACAGGTTTTCTACGCACCTGGACTAGAACTTGGGTGGGTGTGTGAACCAAACCCCTTTTTTCAAACCTCTGCTTGACAAGTGAGGCCTCGGTGAGTTGTTTCCCACGGGAGTTTAAACCGGACCGGATCGTTTTCGTGTTGATTTTGGTTGAGTTTGAAAGAGAAGAGATGTCGGGCCAGTCCATCACGGATCGGATCGCAGCCGCGCAGCACAGCATGACGGGCTCAGCCATCAACAAGGCTGTGTGCAAAGCTACCACACACGAAGTCAGCGGACCGAAGAAGAAACACCTTGACTGTGAGTATGTCCTGCTCCGTGTGTGTGTGTGTGTGTGTGTGTGTGTAGTGGGGCTTCAGATGCAGACACCTCCACCCTGTGCTGTGATGCTGGAGTTAGTCAAAATCAATATAATTGTTAAAAATAGAATAAATCTGCGTGGCACGCAGCTAAGATGAAATAATTCAATCTGCTTCCAGCATCATCTTTTCATCTGAGATGGTTTCACGTCTTCATAACATCCAGGTTCTAAATTCAGCTGGATGGATTTACACACGTTTCCTTTAAATGGTTTTTATTGCTGGTTTATCATTGAAATGATGATGAATAACATTCAACGCTCTTTTCCAGCAAAGTGACATACTAACCAGTTACTGTCCAGCCTAGTTAATTTATTTACATCGTCCAACCAACACATTTAGTTTTTCTGTCTACAAAATGAATTCAGTTAAATGTCCCTCCTCATCCAGCTGCAGCTGGCATGCTTCCTCAGATGATGCTGCATCATAAGAAAATGTTCATGGGACGTCATTTGTCACAATGATGGAGATCATGGACGTGAGTGTGCCTTAAATTTTGACAGTAGCTCTGAGGGTTGACGTTAGTAAACCGTTAAACTAAGACACAAATAAAACACATCTATGCCTTTTGTGTTAGAAGTCAGTGAATTTATTTTGCTTTTGTCTTTGATTCTCCTCATGCTTTAGGGCTGCATTCACTTATAGTAGGTTACACTCATTCAATTATTTCTACTGGTCTTAAGTGTTTCTTAAGACCAAAAATGGCATCTTTAAATTTCTTGTTTTGTCAAACTTTAAAAAACATTTGGTACATTTGTGATACAGGAATCCAGAAAATATCCTAAACTTAAAATTTTCCCTGTTTTTCCCCAAATACATTTTCATATTCACCTGATTAATGAGAATAGTTGGCAATAATTGATTTGATTATTTCTGATACCAGCACTGAAATTCAAGCTGTAGAAGGGAATGGTGTGAAAACACAAGTATGATATTTAAGCAAAACTATGGAAATCGTCTGGTGTGGATCCCTTCTGGTGCAGACTTGAAGGCGAGTCGGAGAAAGTGACAGAAGCAGCAGAAAGGCTGTGTTTCATCAGACCGCCGGTCCAGGAAGGCACAGTGTGCTTACCGTGTTTCCACAGAAAGACAAATACACTGAGATATTTACTCTTCAGTCCCACACTTATTGTTAGAAAAACCATGTGGCAGCTCTGGTGGCCAAACCTCCAACAAAACACTTTCAGTTTTGTCAGCTGAACAGTGTTTTTTTCCCTCTTGTAAGTCGACTCCTGATCTTCATGTTCCGTCCTACTTTGGTAGTGAAGTAGATTATGTCCCACCTAAAGCAAAGGCCATTCAAATTAAACGTGGAGGCACATTAAAGGTGGCATTGATGTGAATGGGCAACCAGGAAAGGCTGAATAACTGAATCACACGAGGTGAGCGTGTGTGCTGGAGCTGAGCTTGTGTTAGACCTCAGTGGGACTAAATGTGCTGAAATTCTCTTTTCTGGGAAGTGCCTTTGTCGGCACGGGCTCCAACGTTTGATCGATGCTTTGGCTCGGCTGCCTCGCATCCGTCAACGCCTCCTCACTCACAAGACTCAGCTGCTGACGTTTCAACAAAAAGTCAGGCATTGTCTGCGCTCCTTTGTGAACCTGACCAGACCTGAACAGCCAATCCACCATGTCGAGCTTAATCATTGCAGGTTATTGATTTCTTTGTGAGAGCAACAGCCTCGGTGCTGTAGGGAGGGAACGTCGGTGAAGGTCTGTTTGCCGTGTCATGACTTGCAGCGTATTCTAGGGAAGAGTGGCCAGCAGACGGACATGAGGGCAGGTCGTGGGTTTGTTCATTATCCAGTCAGGCATGTTGTCAATTAATGAGTGGGTTTGTTGGGGAGGGGGGCCGGCAGGCAGCCTGTTAGGTTACTACTCATACTGGGGCTGTGTAATGATCTCACCACAGCTCTGAGCTGCATTGGAAATCAGGGCAAATTTATCCAGTGATTTTAGTTGAGTGTGGCTGAAAATGCAATGTATTGTACTTTGTTGGTGAGATAAACCCCCCGACTAATGTCTGTGTTGGACTGTGGTGGTAAAGCTCTCCTTACCGTTTAAATAGAACCATTTTAAACCATAAAATAAAAGACTTTAGAGCATGTGAAAGGGAGATTTATTTGTTAATTTGGCAAGAAAAAAAATCTTGTGATTCCAGCATAAAAAATGACAAGAAGTAACCAAGAAATCCCATTTCACCTAAACGCCATCCGCCTCTGTAAACAGTAATACTACGTGTTAACCCCGGCTTTCTCTCAGAGAAAACAGCACCGCAGGACCTCTGGCTGGACTTGAGAAGCTTTTTGTAAACTACATTATAAAAATAAAAAAGAGTAGAGATTTTAGAAACCAGTAAAAAATATCTAGCTAGCTTTGACTTCCTTTAGCAGAATAACTACTGCCTGAAACTGTAAAAATAAATAAGTCTGAAGTTAAATATGGTTTTTTCTACAGGCCAGAACACACTGATGACAAAAAAGGCCTCAGCCTTAATAGATCATGTTTGAACAGTGAAACTAGCTGGGGGGTGTTTGCGATGTTAGCTTTTAGCATCCGTACGATGTGACGTGAAGTGATCGCTGCTTAATTTGTCACGTTGAAATTCCCACTGGGGCAGATGAGGTAAATGACAAGAGGCTCCGGGGCGGACACCTTTGCGTCAGACCCTGAAGTCCTGATTGATTAGGTGAAAGGGATCCCTGATGTGGTATATCCAGGGCCCAATAAGTAGAATCACCAACCCCATGTCAGATATCAGGGCTTGATGATCTTTCCACACATGCACGTTGTCATCTCCTCCACACAAAACAAACAAAATAAGTAAACATTGCGGCAACTGCTGGACATTTCGTGTGTCAGTATCTCGGTGATACAAATGAGTGGTTTTTGCCCTACAGGCGGACCACTGACCGACGGTGGCTCCTGAGAAGTCGTACTTAATTGGAATAGATGAAGCGAAGGCAAGAAGGGAATCTGGATTCAGTGTTTCGGATGTTACTGATGCTGCTAATCAGATTGCGTGGAAAAGTTAAATAGTATTTTTCTGAACATTGAAGTCCTGGTTGCTGGATTGGTGCCATATCCAGAAGCGGTGTGCTAAAAGCTTAACTGCAGCCTCTCCGCTGCATCCAGGCACGTCTGAATGGAGGCGCTGCAGGAAGCCGGCTTCAGCAGGTGTGAAGAGGGTCTATGAACAAAAGGATGGAGTTGGCAGCTCAGCCGGTCGCTGTGTTTAGGCATCTATCAGCTGTCAGAGAGAAACACAAGAACCAGACGTTCACCCCGAACGCTTGTTAAGTCTTGTTTTTCCTTCAGAATCTTCTTATTTATTTATTGACAAGTCTGAGCCCCTCACCTTTTGGTCACACATGTAAACACATTTTCTCTGGTTCTTCTCCTGGCAGATTTACCAAAGCAGCTGTGGCTGTCTGACAGCAAGCTGTGAATGATCTCAGCGACATATTCTAGGCGTAATAACTGAATAACCCTGGCAGCAGTGTGCCTGGTCGGGGGCGGGGGGTTGACACGTTTGCTGCTGCAGCCGCGACCTTCACGCACCGCTGGCAAGCATAAGTGCCGTTTTAAAGCCATTTAGTGTCATGAGTGGGACTGCCCACCCCAATTAACCCCAGCATGCCAGTCATGCTGCAAAAATGCCAAATCCTTCCCATCAGGCTCGAAACGATCTCCTGTTTATAGAGATCACTGTCATGAAATCAATGGGGTAGAGTCTAAAACTGTTGAAGAAAATCTGCCTGCTTTGCACACCTGCTCCATGTTTGGCCGTCGCCAAGGTGACAGATATTGAGTGTTAAATCCAACCTAAGTGAATGCAACAGCAAACATCCACACACACTTTGGAGGACACTTTTATTTCTTCTTCTTATTATTCTGTCGTTCTTCGAGTGTTGGAGTGAAGTTGTGCCGTTCAACCTCAAGTCCAGCTTCCCTTTCACCAGCATACCGTTGTCATGGCAGCAACTGGCTTGTGTTGAATGGACTTGCAGTGTGAGTAGTTGGACGGCAAAATTCACCACTGTTTCAGTGAAGGTTCTATTTTTACAACTTTATTTATTCAGTTGAGTAATCAAGAAGGTGTTTGAGTAACGGTTCTTTAGATCCAAGCTTGGTAGTGCTTCCTAGCAGTTCAGGTTAATAAAAAATGTAATCATGGGAGCTAAATGTCTCCTGGAGGAGTTACGCTGGATGCCTAGAGGATTGTTCCTCTAGCGCTTGACCTCTGAGAACAATTCACACCGTGACTTCAGAAGAGAGACACTTGATAGTCCTGTGACAGTGACTGGAGGTGTATAAATGGAGGTTTGAATGAACTTATAAGTGGCTGGTAAGTGTTGCCTGCTTGATCCAGGTCTCAGTTGATGGACTGAGCCCCTCTGAACCACCGGTTTACTTTGTCCCTTATTGTCATCGAACAACAAGAAGAGGAGGGAAGATGAGAGATGAAGGGACCTCAGTCAAGATTCGTCATTTTTAAACAGGTTAAAAATATGGTATACACAAATCTGAGTAGAGAAATGCATCCAGGTCAGTAATTCAGCACGTTCTATACAATTATTTACTGTATGATTCATTTACTCTTGGTCCCCTTTTCCTGCCTCCATCTTATTCCCTTCTTCATCAGTGACCGTTTTGGTCAAACTAAAGCTAATCAGCAGGGCAGATGTCATGACTGTAGGTTTTCTTGGTAGGATTGTCAGAGGAATAATCACTTTACAGTTAAAGTTCAGCTTTAAGTTCACAACCCTTTAAATGTGTAAAATTCCATAAACACTCCTTTATAATTTTTTTTCTTGTAGCATTTTTGATGCAAACATAACGAATAAAATACAGAAACCGATAAGTCTCTTTCCAATAAAATCACAAATAAATGCTACAAAATGCTCCAAATGAGATGTATGTCTCTGTAAAAGGACCCTACCTGGATGAGAGGGTTTTTTTCTGTAAACTACATGACAAAAAAATGTTTGGACATTTTCTTTTGAACCCAAGTAGAGAATTTAGAAAGACAGGAAAACATCTAGTTAGCTTTCGACTTACACCCACCAGTTAACCCAATAACTGCTGTTTGAGGTTTACCAGTACTGTAACAGTGAAACTAAAGACCATGTTTCTGAAACCCAGTTTCTTCTACAGGCCATTACACGCTGACAACAACAAGGCATCAGCCCCACGCTGACTCAGCCGTTTCTGAACAATTAAACTGTCCATCAGAAAAGGCTGACACTTGTGGTTTTTCAGATCTCATGTGACATCCAGTGAATGCTGCTCAACTCGTTGCGTTGCACTGTAGGCAAACCAAGCAGTCATTTGCTGTTTCACAATGATGTACATAACACTTAATGTCAGTGTTGTAAGGACGTTAACGTCACGTAGCCCTGTTGCTGAGCGTTTACCTTTACCCTGCGCATATACAGCTGGTGGTTATCCTGCAGGCGGTGAAAGATATTTTATGTATTTCCTCCTTGGCATAAAATCCATGATTGATTGTGAAATCAAAAATAATGCCACCCCCAGCACAGATAACAGGACAGCTTTGCTTGGAAGCTGGTGCTGGTATCTTCATTATTGGTACCAGAAATGTTCTGGTTTCATCTGCAGCTGGTTTGTCATCGGTCTTTAGGGACTGTGTGGAAGCTCAGTAATATTGATTTCAGAGGGGATGCCATTAGATCTCAGCCAATAGATGACCTGTATTTTTTGCCTCAGGGTTTCAGGTGCTCTCTGCTTCTCCTGCTATGGATTACATTTTCTCACTGCAGCAGCAGTAGCTAAGCGTATGGTCACAAAGTGCCACATCATTTTCACCAGCTGGCCGAGCTGCTGACCCACATGTCCTTTGACACCATGTTGTGTCGGGCCATATTTAGCCAAACCTTAAAAGTAGGTTACACTTGCATGACAAATTGATGCGATGCTGGAGGACCTCCCCACATCAACACTAGCTCTGTCTGGGCTACAGTGTCAGTGGGCTTTCTCCGGCTTTTTTAGTTCTCAGGTTTATGTGGTTTCTGTATCAGCCTGCAGCGAGTTGATGCCCTCTTACACTTTCTAGCTCTATTTCTGCCAAAGCTCACGGGTCACCATGACATTTATTCTTAAAGCATGTTGTGCACATATGTGGTTGTTTGTACTCTACTGTTGGTACTAACAATCGTACTTCATAAGTTGAGCAGGAATAGTCTGTGATCATTTGAATCTGAGAATCAGTTAAAGCTAACTGGACACTATGGTGCTCTACTATAGAGGTAATACTGGTAGTTCTGGGTTTGTGACAGTCCCAGTTTAGCATTTGCTGTAGTCTACTTCCTTAGAAACTCAACCACAAGTTGTTGTGATAGACTTGTACAACTGTGATTGGCTCATTTAACATGCGGTGTTGACATGGTGTGGTGCACTGACGTATTTTGGGAAACATTAGGTTTTCTGTACAGGGCCTGAAATTCATTTTTCCAACTGGGGGGAATCCCCCCTCCTACATGCTTCATATAGGGGGGAATTATACATTTTATATTACCACTGAGCCTGAACTACGGGTCTTGCGGTGTCCTACCTTTAACCTCAGATTAATATGCAGTTTGTCATCTTTCTCCTTTCTTAGTCGTCTTGTCTCATTTCCATGCTCCTAACCTGCTGACTCTTTCGGTGTGATAAGTCATTTCCCTTCATGCTCTACTGTATCCTGTGTCTCCTCTACTTCATCTCTTTCCAGTAAAGCAAACTGGTCTTGGGGAGGATCTGAAGCGAGCATCAGACTGGTGAGGTTTGTGTTATTCAGTGAATTTCTGGATTGTTTTAACCCTCCTTTGTGCTTAATCCATGTTTTTAGGAGTTCCTTAACAGTTTTCGTAAATTGTCTTCGTATGTTAACCAGTTACTTACGCTGGATTCGTTCATCATTAAGGGCTACAAAGGACTCAGCACAGCTTTGTCAGCATCTTACACAAGTGTTGGTGCATTTCTGGCAGAGCTTTTTCATTCATGTAGAAACCTTAGCTTGGTGTTTCTAGAAGGACAACTTTCATGAAATTAACCAAATGAGAAACATTTGTTTTAGCCAATTCATTTAGTAGTGAAACTGTTTGGTGACATCATTAGAAGGGAAAAAAAGTCTTGGCCACACATTTTTAAATTGTGTGCACGATTACTAATGCATCAACAACCCAGTAAGCTCAGGTACTACTCTATAATTACTCTCAACATTAAAATACAACCAAATTAAATGATAATTGCACATAAATGTGTGCTTAACTAAAATGTGGCCACAAGTTAATGATCTCTTCCACACATTAATAATGCGTGACCACAGGACTCGGTAGTTTTGTGCCATAAAGCTGTAAAGTTTTAAGAAACCTGTTCATTTCCTCTTCATACTGCAAGTGTGCCTCTTCACAGCTGGTGTGTCAGAAACGGCTTAACACCGTACAATAAATTGTGTGGTTCATGTCACCACCGCTATATTCAAGCCACGGATAAACTGAGCCAGTTAGCCTGAAACGTTAGCCTGAGTTGAACCGTCACCACGACAGGACACCAGCATCTTTTCCTCTGATGTCATTCCCATTTCAACCGGCCGTCTGTGAATGGATCGCCTTACCGGGTAGAAATCTACCGACAACGTTTGGTTTACCAGCGGGAGCGACGCTGTGATAGCAAAGGGAGCTCAGAGCTTGGAAGAGAGCACTAGATCTGTAGTGGAAGTCCTCTTCTTTCTTTTGTTTTATGGCTCCGATGCAAACGTTCGCTGCACATTATTATCACACTGCTGTAATCTTATGAAGGAATTTCCAGCAGTTAGTTTTGTGGGAATTGATTATATTCACGATTCCTGCAATCCCACTGTGAAATCCAGGCCCTGCTGTACCTGTTGCAATACTGTTGAGTTTCCTGGAGTCTATCCCAGCTGAAGAGGTGGGGTCTACTCTGTACGAGCCACCAGTCCATCACTGGGGTCACGCACATAGGTAGCCCTTTCAAACTGGCTGGGCACTGGTGTTTCTTCGTGAACTGTAACGTCATCAGTGGGCAAAGGTTTACCTGGTCGTCACACTGTTAATAAGAAAAAAAAAAGCGGAAAGCTAGCGCAGTTTGCTCAGCTAACTCGTTATCGATGTTCACGTGAATTATGTGTTTCAGGAAAGTCCTTCGCTCTCTCCAGTAACCTTAGCTGTGTTCCCAGTCCAGGTTACTGGAGGGGAAGAAACTGCTGGTTTGACATGTCAGAATAGCATAACATAGCTATGTATGCTGTTTTAATTGATAAGCTACAATGATATTTCATATTTTATTTGGCAATAGTTATTTCTTTTACTTCAGAAAGTGTTACATGTCCACTTTTCCAGCAGATAAACGGTGAGATGACTACAGACCAGAGTTAAAAATGAAGTTCAGATAGATTAACTAAGGTCTATTAAACACTGGAAACATTCAGAATAAAACCTGAATGTCACTAAATTATGGTACCTAGCAGTCGATTTGAAATTTTGGTAGGCAGGTGATTTATTTAAACTCGCACTGACATCCCATCATCTTATGACATTCTATTTACTTCCACCAAGTAAAGTCCTCCCACTTTGGTTCTGTTTAAAGTACAGTAACTGCTGGCCTGTTCACCAGAAAACACCAAGGTTTTGAGACTCCAGAACTTAACCAGAGCCAGAACCAGAACAATGTCTGTTTGAAAATGGAAATAGTGCCAGCCAGCCAGCCATGCTTGCTCCTAGAGCCAGTGAGGATCCCAAATAAAGCCTAAAATAAATTTCTTTGAATCTGCAGCTGAACTGGAGCATCTAAGCACACTGAAGATCCACACTGATGATCCTTTTTATTTAGACCTTTTTGGATTAGAAGCTACGCTTTGCACGGATGATTGTTGTAATGTTTTATTATTGGTCACAATAATCTCTTCTTGCCCACCCTCTGTCGTTCATGGGCAATATCCCTTCTTGGTCCAGTCTGGAACAAATTTTCCCAGCTGTGAAGCTGTTCTAGTTGCTGGTGTGGAAAGAGGAGAGAAAAAATTAGAGCTCATGCATCGGCTCTGAACCAGTCCTGGAAATACCTTGGTCCAAAAGTGGTAAAACAAAATGTGCCAACATTAACTCGCTAGGCTACCCAGCTTTCATTTTTCAGATCACTAGATTCTGCTTTCTTATGCTCCTGCACAAATGTTGAATGTTGTTACAGGACAGATGCGTCCTATTAAATGTTGTTGGTAGCCAGTGCTTTGCAATATTGTTGAAAAAAGAAGGAAATGGAAGAAAGTCCAGACTGGTGCATGCTGACGTTGAAAAAGACAGCACATCTGGCCTTAGGTTTTGAGACAGGATCCACAAATATGTCCAAAATGGTTTTTATACGGTTTTTGAAAAGTGGTAACATATGTACATAAGCTAGAGTATCATTACAGTTCAGTTTTTCTCCTATAAAACCGAGGAGAACTCAGATTACAGTATTGAATCTTTTCCCATAGTGTGTCCTTCTGTCACTCCCATTTCGTCTATTCTTTACTCGTCTGCTTTCTCATTACACAGTGTACACACAAGGGCTGACTTGTTGCCATCCAGAGTGCCAGTGTAGACTGTTTCCAGTGAACTGAAGGAGTTCGGGGACATGTAAGGAAACCAAACCGGCAGCTCATTTCCTGCCAGTTTGTTTTGCTTTGATTCCAGCCCTGATAGAGGTGTAGCTGCTTAGCAACACAGCGGAGACGCCTGTGTCTTAAGTAATTGTAGGTGAGTCTAATGCTATCTAAACAGAGCGGGAAAGCCCCTCCCTGACTGCAGTGCAGAGATAGGCCTAGTTTGGACTATGAGGCAGGAAAAAGGCTTACTGCTGACTGCTGTCTGGATACGTCTGTTTCAAGACGAGCCCAAGGGAGTACACGTGATGTGAAGTGTTAAGTGTGTGAGACTGTGGGTTTGAGTGTTGGAAGAGGGGTGAAATTGGTGTCTGTGTGTGTCCCAGGGGGGTGCTTCAGTCTCTTAGTGTTTATTGATTAGTTGCAAAGGCGCTACATAGTCAGGGAACATGTAATTATACCCATAGCACGCTCAAGGAGTGAGCAAATATCACCGCAAAGTTCACGTTCGGTGAGAGATTGCATGATCAGCTGTGCTATGAAACCGAGAATCAGGATTAGCACCACTTAGGATTCAAGTTAAAAATAAAGTTGAAGCTGAAAAAAGGTGAATGTATGCTTTTACAGACTACAGAGGTCCATATAGAGGGTACCTGAGTTATAAATGCTACTTAAGAAGTCAGCATTGAGGAGCAAATGGCTAGTTAACATCCTAAGTTTAATTTAGTGCAGTCATTTCAAAGTGCAGCAGCAGTGTGGTTTCATTAAAGCTGCAGTGATCAATACTTAAAGTATAAATGGATCAAATCACCTATAATGTGATATAACAAAGCTCTGTTCTTTTCCATTTCTTTAAATGAGGTTTTTCATTTTAGTATATACCGCTGTTACAGGGAAAAAGTGATCTTTTTGACCCTGCTCGACTTCACTAGGCCCACTTTAAGTAGCAAAGACCTAAACATTTTTAAATATGCAGCTATCAGTGTGTTATTTGTATCATGTGTTAATAAATGTTATATTCTGAGCTCTTGCTGATGGTCCATAAATTAGCACAGCTTTAAATTAAACAGAAGCAGCCAAATTGGGGGATAGATTATATATTGGGTTCAGTTTCTGCTTTAGGAAATTAGAATTAATTGAAATAAAGGCGATTAATGGCTGGTTGGTCATTTAATCAAAAAAATCTCTGTAAAAATCTATAGTGTAAAATACTTTTTATGGTCTAAATCAGCATTAATGCAAGAATTAAGCACATGGATTTCTCCCTCTGAAGAGTCTTTAAGAGAAACCTTGGCCACGCAAATCCAATGTACTCCACTATACATAGACAACCGAATACAAATGAGGTAATGATAGTACACGGTTTGAAATAGGCTTTGTCTGTGTATGTGTGTGTGTTTGGGAACATTCAGTGCTTCTGTTCCCGTCTTGTTCTAATGTCTGGTTATTTTTAGCCGTGCCCGCTCAGGAGCCTTTGGCTGGGTTCAACTGCTTATTTTTCTACCCGTTTCTATTCTACCTCTGTGCATGTGCAGCTGCCTGCCGTTCTCTCTGCTGGTGTCACTCCGAGTTCTGACAGAGACGGCTTTATATTCACCCAAGAAGTTCAAGCTGAGACACACACACACACACACACACACACACACACACACACATGAAGAGACATCAGGCCCGTTCAGCTGGCGTGATGTCCTGAATCTCCCTCTGAAAACAGCCTGGTTGGAGGAAAGAAAGCTGGAGTTTGTGGCTGTCTGTCACTGTCGCTACAGTACAAAAGAGAGGAGACGTTTTTTTATGAGACCTCAAGGGGAGAATTAACGCAGCTGAGTAATTATATGAAGAGACCTGTTCCTATCCTTTCAATGTGCATTACTAGTCTCCAGTCTTCCATCACTACTCCTTATCTTAGCACCTTGCTGCTTCTGTCACTCTGACATGTTCACGCTCACATATGCTTCTCTCAGTCCACAAGTAGAGAATGGAGTTTTAGAAATACATGTGTTTCAAGGCATATGGTGACATGAAAACTGATGTGTCGTACATGGGCAGCGTGGCTCAGTGGGTAGAGTGGTCGTCTTGTAGCCTGAGGATTGCCGGTTCGATCCTCCGCCTGTCAAGCTCATGTCGAGGTGTCCCTGAGCAAGAAAACAAACAACAAACTGCTCCTGATGGTTCGTGGTTAGCGCCTTGCATGGCAGCTTCCGCCATCAGTGTGTGAGTGTGTGTGTGGTGTAGAGCTTTGGGTATCATTCCAGGTACAGTAAAGCACTTTATAAATACATACCATTTACAACATGCATATTTATGAAGAGCCTCATTCCTGTGTACAAAGTTTCTTGATTCATTCACAAGGCCAAGTCATGTCAAGACATTTTAAAAAGAAAGTAAGCAAGTTCATTACAGCTTTACTTACAGTCCAGTTCAACACAATTTATTGCAATCATTCTATTGTCATTTAAAGGCAAAATAAGTGGCACTGACACCTAGTGTTTCAAATCAGAACTGCAGTCGAAAGAGAGAAACATGGACAGCGTTCTTCCTCCCCTCAGAGAGTTTCTGTAGGTTGGTGGTTTGTGAGCGGACGGTTCTTTTATACGGTCTAAGAAGGACGGAGAACATAGCGCCAGCAAACATCATGATGAGGAGCGAAGATGATTCACACACACAGTAAGTTGCTGTACTTTGCAATGCTAGCGCTAATTTCACGCGCTAATTTACGTTAGCATGAAATAGTGTAAACAAAAGCTACATTAATCAACAAATGTTTTCCATCAGTCTCACTTAATAAATGAATTTGATAGTAATTTCATAAGTTTATAAGGACAAACACAGTTTTCGCTCGGTCCAAACATCATTACATGTGTTGTTGTAAACTAACAGGCCTCCAGTTTACTTCACTAATACGTCCATACAGTCACACACATCCATTTAATGAGCGCAGAGAAATAAATTAGACTAAAATCTTTGTAAATCAAGACAAACTTTTCGGTTAATTTAAGCAAAATTCCGGTGTTTACCTGTCGGGGAGAAACTTTGCAGCTCAGACTTCTCCACCTTTCAAAAGATTCTCCAATATTGATCCTCGTTTTATTCCGTTTTTGGTGGTTTGCTTTTTTAGCAGGATGCCGAGGCTTTTTAAGTTTTTCTGAAACTATTTCTGGTCGCTTCTTTTACCAGCTTCCGTACCTGCAGGCTGCTGCTCTTTAACCAACATAAAATACTAAACGCTGCCTTGTTGTTTGGCAACCGTGGGGAGTCGCATATGATTGGTTAAGGAACCAGGAAGTAGGAAAGAACAACACGGTGCACCCAAGTTATTCCGGCACGGAACTTTTATTTTGAAGGAGAAAACTTGACAAAGACATTGTTGATGTAGGAGACAGATTGTTTATGGGGAAGCTTTCTTTTATCACTCGCAGCAAATATTTTAAGGAAAAAATCCTAATTATTCAGCCTTTAATCCAATTCAGTGTAACTGTATTGATATTTCAAAGAAAAAATGTACTTAGCTAAGAGGAGAAAAAAAAAGCTTGGGGAGGTAAAAATGAAATGCAGTCTTGAGCTTGCACATGGCCTCACAATGCATATTTATAAAACCAGCATTTTCATATGTAATTACTATAACATGAAACTCTGACACACTTGGTGAAGGCAGTTGGTTTCAATGCGTGAACTAGCTTATACGACTGTCTTTAAACAACCTTTGCTGCTTCTTTTAATTTACACGCTGCAGAAATTAGTTTGGGGTTTCTCATTGAATTTATTCTTTGTGTTTATTATCCTCATAAATGAAACCTGAATAGAAGCTCCCGTTCACCGCTGCTGTCTGTCAGTAACGGTATTATTCTCTGACACCATTTAAGATGAGTAGAGATCAATGGTTGTTTAGTCTGCTGTGTGATTGGCCACATTGTCAGTAAAGTGAGCAATCACACAAAGAATTGAATGCGACAGTCTCTGATGCTGTTGGAGAGGCTTTGTTTCCCCCGTCTGCACTGCACTTGATTTTCATTGTGAACCAACTCTTTAGTGTTTACAAAAAGTACATAAAAAGCTCAGTATTACTATAAAACTAGATTTATCAAGGATTACATTTCTACCACAGTTCTTTATACCTCTCCTGTTTTAAGAAGGGAGGAGGGAGTGGGGCTTGTTCAGGGAATCCTCTTTGAGCTAAACCAGCACTTCACCAATACGACAGCGTAGGGAGAGAAAGAGATTACCAGTGTGTCACACAAGGTTCTGATATTGGGGAGTGTTAATCTTTACCAGACTGGGGCCTCACCCCTCAGGGTGCTGCATGTCCGGCTTTTTATCTGTCTGATGCTGGCTGGCGTGCACATCAGTACCTGTGCAGATTTTGAATGAAGGTCAGTGAAGTCTGAGGCAGTGCTCATGTTCAGGTAGCCACATTATTAAACCGTGATGATCTCCATTCCTCTATGGATTGACCAGAACTGCAGGACGGCTTGTACTTATTGGTGCTGTGCTTCGACTAGATCACTAGCATTCAGGGTTTCCTGTGGTGAAGTATGCCGTCCCTGGAAGTAGCCTTTAGCAAAGCACTGAAAGCAAAGCAGAAAGGACATAACGAGGGAGCTGTTCATTCTTAAAGAGCCAAAACACAAATTTCCCCATCCACAGGAAATGACTAAACTATTAAAGTTCAAGATGACATCACATGAAGGTGTTCATTAGCTGTTTTTGATGTTTGAAGGGTCTCTTTTTTTATTTAGGAAGCACAAGCTTTCTTCTTTTTAACCTTTTTAAATATTAATGAATTTCTGAAAAAGAAGATGGCTTACAGTGATTGCCAGATTTTATGAGGCTTGCGTCAAACAGCAGAGGTTTTAGAACATTTTTAAGAGGAACTTGGATCTTAATGGGTTAAATGTTTAAAATTTTCTCTGTGGATTTGTCCAGATTCCCTACATCGCTGTCTTTCAGGAATTCCAGCTATGTGAACCTGACCTTCCGTCTGGGGTCTGAGGGGACCGAACTGTAGAAGGATTAAACAGGGGCAAGAATGAAAACCGGAGCACCGACGTCCCTTTGTGTCTTTGTAAAGTTTTAAAAATGTCAAAAAAGGACTGAAGAGCTGGTGAAGCTCTGTTACTAAACCCTGATCCACCTCACATTCTGCACCAGGACAGGCCTTGATGAATTATCCAGATCTCACTTCAGGCTGTTGGTGTTTATACAGAGGATGAAATTCAGCTCAGTGATGGGAACGTATTTGGGTCAGAATAATTTCAAGGATGTTTTCCATATTCTGATTTGTGAATTTATTTATTAATGCTAAAACTATTGGGGCGTGTTTGAAATGAAAATTTTCTGTTTCAGTTAGTGTTAAATGCATCCTTTTGATAAAGAAGTAAAGCCTTGTTACTGACCACTGACTGTCTAGCTCAACGAGGGTTGCATCTGAAACAATAATAATAATAATAGTCACACATGACATAACTATAGAACCATGAATCAATGCACAGCTACTCGTGAGGAATTAATAACACAAAATGCACTCACATGCGGGTGCTGATCCTCAAAAGAACATTGAAATTATAAAGGAAAGGAAGGACACTGAGCAAGCGCTCTGCCTGAAATGTGAGTGATCAGAATGCGGTCCTTTTACGTTGCCCAAGGAATTAATATTATATAATCTCACATTTCCACATTAACAGAATCTGCAATTTTCTGCCAGCATTCCTTCCTGGTTGTTGCTGCTGCAACAGTGTTGTTTCTGGCCTGGACAATGTTTGAATTCCTCATATTTTTGAAGTCTGCTCCTTCTCAGTAAAGTAGGCTGCTCTGCAGGGTTTTGCCGTGTTTGCGATTGGTCGGATGTTAGATACACCATCCCTTTATTGTGAGTGTGCATTGATCAAGATGGGAAAACCCTGGTTCATTTACTCAGTTGGTAGCCAGTTGTTGAGATTCTTTTACCTTTTTTGGCACCTTTGTTGCCTTAAAGGTTGGCAGCTGATCCTGTGTGACAGAGGCGAATTAAATAAAGGAGAGGGAGAGAAGAAACAGGCTGAAGGTGCTAATCAAGAGAGCAAAAAGTCAGACACAAGCACATTCGTTGTGAACTTTGTCATACGTTGTTTCCAAATATCCGGATTTCTTAGCAGCAGGTAGATATGGCAGGACGTAAAGGTGGATGTAGAGATAGAAAGTAGCCAGCTGGGCCAGATGTGATCTTCTTCCTCCTCTTCATCTTACCACCTGCTTTTTCTGTCAAGCTAACAAACTGGCAGCCCCTCAAGTTCAGAGTTCTGGATTCATACTGCCAATGTTTCCTCAGAAAAACACAAAGTATTGATGCATTTCTCAGTTTCTACAGTAAGAACACACTTCTTTGTCAGATCCCAAACCTAGCTCCTGCAGCTCCCACACTGGTCCTTTGGTACCAGCAAGTCTCCGCTTGGTTGTGCTTCAACCAAAGAGGTCAGCAGTCAACAAGTAACAATGGCTCTCAGATCAGAGCGGAACAGAGAAGGTCACTGTTGAGAATGAAATCATTTACAGAGCAGTCGCTCCTCACACGTTTGTATGCGAGTGATTATTTAGGCTGGAAGAAGAACAAAAAAAGAGGGACTCACACAGACGCCTCACATGCATTAAATAAACAACCTGCCTGTTTGGGTCCAGGTTGCAGGGCTTTCGGGTTTTGCTATTTTTTTTTTTTTTTTAACCTGTCTTGTCCAGCATCGTTGCAAACAGAATGATTGTCTGGCTGCTGTCTGGTGCTGGGCAATTTTACTCTATCAAGCAGGGATTTATACTACATGTATAAAGTCCCTCTTGATGACATGAAAAACTTTATTAAATCAGACTCTTAATGCTGGACTCGACCGGAGGGGACAGAGAGAGAGAGAGATAGAAAAGAAAGTAGAGAGAAGAGGGAGGGGAGAGAGAGGGACAGAAAGGGTGTGGGGAGTGCGGGTGGGGACTTAAAACATTATACAGAAAACCATGTAATCCATACTACTTGCAACATATATAGCTAAGATCATCCTGGCCAGTAGGTCATTACACAACTAGTTGATAATAGTAACAATAATAATAATCACAATAATAGTAATAATAATAATAGTAGTAGTAATAATAATAAGAGTAGGAGTAATAATAATAATAATAAGAACAGAAATAATAAAAAAAAAGAAAAAAAATATGATAATAGATATAAGTGAAACTGCTGTATTCAAGAACACGCGCAGAGAAACCTGTGTGGATATGCTGGAGAACTCGGCCACACGGCGCACGCAAAGACTGTGTGGAGACGTTCAGGAAGGAGTGACCATGCAGAGTGATCATGCAGATGCCACCTCACTTGAACAGAGGCCAGAGTCAGGCCAGCGGTCCCGAGACCCAGGCCACCAGCCCCCCCCGTAGGCTACAGATCCCGACCGGTCCACAGAGACGACCACTCGCCCGCCCAGGAAGGCAGCAGCAGGAGACCCCAGCAGGAGCCGCCCCGCGGACACAGGGCACCGGCCCCGGCAGGCCGAGGCCAGCAGTCCCCGACCCCCCCGGGCACCGGCCGCCCGGGACAGACAGGGCAGAGGGCCCAGGCCCAGGAGCGCAGGGACACCCCCCACCCCCACAGGCCAAGGGCCAGCACGCCACCCGGGGGGACCCGGCCCGCCCAGACGGCCACCGCCAGAGGCCAGCCCCACACCCCAGCGCCCAGCCGCACACCCCGAGAACCAGTCCTGCCCCCCCCCAGACCAACACACACAAACACACACACTCTCCTTCCACTCCTCCATTCATCCTCCCACACATACACCATCCAACCCTCACATACTCTGTTCTCCCACACACACACACCATCCTTCCACCATCCATCCTTCCACACACACACCATCCTTCCACCATCCATCCTCCCACACACTCACCATCCTTCCACCATACACTCTCCCACACCTACCCCATCCTCCCACACACACATCATCCCTCCACCACTCATCCTCCCACACATACACCATCCTCCACCTTCACACCTCCCACACACACACACACACACACACCATCCTTCCACTACCCATCCTCCCACACATACATCATTCTCCTACACATACACCGTCCTCCCTCTCCTACACCAAACATCCACCTTCACGTACCCCATCCTCCCACACACACACACACACCACCCCTCCATCACCCACTCTCCCAAACATACACCACTCCCCCAAACACACACCATCCTCCCTCCCATACACCATCCATCCTCCTGCACACACACCATTCTTCCACCATCCATCCTCCCACACACTCCCCATCCCTGCACCATACATTCTCCCACACATACCCCATCCTCCCCCACATACATCATCCCTCCACCATTCATCCTCCCACACCCACACCACCCCCCCTCCCACACACCACACATCCACCTCCACACACCCCACCCTCCCACACACAAACACCATCCCCCCACCACCATCCTCCCGCCACCCCACGCCGCGGGGGGACAGCCCCAGCCAGGAGGCGAGGAGACATGAACCAGGCCCCCACCCCCCCCACCCCGCCCCAGTCCCCCACCCCCCACCCCCAAAACAGCACCTTCCCCCCAGGGCCAGCAGCCAAACCCCCCGGGGCAGCCCGCCCACGCCCCGGGCCAACGCGACAGGCCACCCGGCCCGCCCCGCCCCCGGGCCATCCATGGAGACAGGGGCGCTTGAAGACCCCATCCCCCCTCCCTCCCCCACTAGTGAGGGAATATATTATGTGCTGTTTGCAATTAAAAAAAGAGGGTTAAAATTGGGGGGCAGTAACTGCATTGAGGAGGGGGTGGGGCCACCTGAGCAGTCCCACCCACCTGACCTTGCATGTTCCACCCCCCAAAACGTGTTTGTATGTTGCAAATGTTATTTGTGCTCAGTGACTAAGTGGAATTAAAAGCTGGGAGGCATGCTGCCGCTCGGCGAAGCAACGGGGCCACTATGATGACCCCCCTGCCCCGCCCAGCGCAACAAGCACACCCCCCACGGCCCTACCTGTGTATGTAGTGAAGAGTGGGGAGGGGAGGGGTCAGGAGATGTAGGTCCAGAGGGGGGTAAGCCTCCCCCCTGGAAGACGACCCGCCAGTGGCTTAGGGCGCCCCCGTCCCCCGCCGGCCCCGAAGGGCGTCACAGGCCCAGAGCAGGCACCCCAACCCAGGCACGCCACGAACCCCCCCAGGGGCCAGCCCCCAGCCCAAGGGGCCACTTTCCTCTTTCTGAGTGGGAGGGGGGCGAGGCGAAGGAAGGGAACCCCAGGCCCCCGCCCCCAACACCCAGCCAGGGCGCCCCCCAGAGGACATGTCCTAACCCCCTGCAAACGCACACACACTCTCACACACCTCTATACACCAACACCTCAATACGTGCACATACCTCCACACACACACGTCACGCACATACCTATAAACACACACACCGGTGCCCACATACACACACACTCTCATACCCCTCCATACACATACACCACTACACACACACTCACATACATACCTGCATATACACACAAGCACCTCCATACATACTCACGCCTCCACCCACTCCTTCACTCCTCCACACACACCTCGACCTCCACGTGCACACACTCATATATACATACCTTCACACACACCTACATCCCACATAGACCTCCACACACACACACGCACACACCCAGACCTTCATACACACCCACACACACATACAGCACACACGTCCCTCTACACCCACCCACACACCAGCATACCCACAGACACACACACACACACACACCCACACACAAACACACCCCCACCCAGGTTCCGGGGCTGCGACCAAGCACCAGGGCACGGACCAACCCCCGGCACGGCACATCAGGATGGGCCCAGCCCCCCCCAGCAGCGGCAGACCCCCCACCCCCAGGAGAGGGGGGAGACCCGACGCCCCAGAGCCCGGGGCCCCCACCCGGCCCACCCCGGGCCCGACCGGCCACCCGGCCAGGGGCCGACGGACACCGACCCAGGCACCCCGGCAGCCACCCCCCACCGCCACGAGGCAGCCCCACCCCGGGGCCCACCCAATGCCGCCCGCCCAGACCGGAACCCCCAGCCGACCCAGCAGCGGAGCAGCCTAGATCCCCACCCAGGAGACAACCGGAGACCTGAAGCCACCAGGGACCCCCCACCCACATCCGCCCCCATCCCAGCGAAGCCGCAATCCTCCACCTACATTAAGTGATGTAGCCAGTCACAGGGGACCAGAGGGAATGAAAGTCATCTGACTGGTTCCTGGAGGAGACAGACATTGTCTCAATGCTGATGTGATCTAACAGGAGATTTCTAAACTGCTGGATAGACAAATTATTCTTATCTTTCCAGTTCACAAGAATAGTTTTCTTTGCGATGCATAAGACTGCGAGGACCAAGTTTATGGAGTGTATTCCTATGTTAGTGTCACCCAGGTCGCCCAGTAGGCAAAGTGTGGGGTTTGTAGGAAACCTAGTTTTAAACCATTTTGAGAGATCTTCACACACCTTAATCCAGAACCTTTGGACAGGTGTGCAGGACCACAGCGCATGGATGTAGCTATCAGAGGTGTTCTCAGAGCAGTGTGGGCAGATATCTGATGGTGAAAGGCCCATCCTGAACATCCTGTGTCCTGTATAATGAGTTCTATGGAGAATTTTGAATTGTATTAGTTGTATATTTGAATTCTGAGTCATTTTAAACGTGTTTAAACATATTTGTGACCATCTTTTCTGATCAAAGTTATTAGATAAATCATCTTCCCATTTTGAAGTTGGGAGAGATATCCTGTCTTCTAGCTTTGCAAGTAATCTATATATTTTTGATAATAATTTTGGAGTATTATGATTCAGGAATTCTGCTATTCTGATAGGAAGCTGCAAGTCTAACTGTACAGGGGTATACTTCTTACATATAATTGATTTTAGTTGGTGGTACTCTAAGAATTTATTGCTGTTGATTCCATACTGTGAGACAATTGTGTTGAAAGATACAAAGTTTCCATTTTCTATTATCTGTCCTAACTGTTGTATTCCTTTAGTCTTCCATTGAGTGAAGTTTATCATCTTTTTGTTCTGCAGGATGTCAGGGTTGTTCCAGATGGGTGTAAGTCTACATGGAAAGAGGGAAGATCTGGTTATCTTACAGAATTCCCACCAAGCCATTAAGGAAAAACGGATGTTAAGGCTTTTAAAGCACTTATATGGTTTAATGGTTGAGCTGATGAACGGCAGGTCAGAGATGACTAAGTCCTCACACAAAGCCTGCTCCACATCTAGCCACGGCTCATCCAGATAACTGGGTTTGAGCCACTTGGAGATGTACTGCAGCCTGTTAGCTATAAAGTAGTTATTAAAGTTTGGTAGGTCCAGTCCTCCTCTATCTTTAGTCTGCTGTAAGGTTTTAAGACTGATACGTGACGGCTTGTTTTTCCAAAGAAACTTGGATATGAAAGAGTCCAGAGATTTAAACCAACTGGTGGAGGGTTTAGTGGGTATCATTGAAAATAAATAATTAACTTTAGGTAGAATCATCATCTTAATGGTGGCAACTCTCCCCATTAGTGAGATGGGTAAGCGCCTCCACCGTAAGAGATCATCTTCTATTGTTTTTAGTAGCTGAACATAGTTTAATTTTGTTAAATCTGATAATCTGGGGGAAATATTTATACCTAAATATCTAATGTTTCCTGTCTGTATTTTGATATTAGGGATGTTTTGTAGGTCACAGTTGATGGACATGGCTGTAGTCTTAGACCAGTTAATAGAATAATCAGATATTGATGAGAACTTATTAATAACTGTGATTGTCTCAGAGAGTGATGTTTGTGAGTTCTGAAGGAAGAGTAATACATCATCTGCATAAAGACTTATTTTATGTTCTATATTTTTGCCCTGGATTCCTTTAATTTCTGTATTTTGTCTAATAGCAGCTGCTAACGGCTCTATGAAAATGGCAAAAAGTGAGGGGGAGAGTGGACAGCCCTGTCTGGTGCCTCTCTGTAAGCGGAAGCTTGGAGAAGTTTGATCGTTGGTTTTCACACATGCATTTGGGTTATTATATAATATTTTAATCCACTCTATGAAAGAAGGTCCAAACCCAAATTTGTCTAGTGTTGCAAATAGAAACTTCCAGTTTACCCTGTCGAAGGCTTTTTCTGCATCTAGAGAAATGATTGTGGATTCTAGATTATGTAAAGTAGAGTAATCAATGAGGTTAATTAGTCTACGTGTGTTAGTAGATGAATGTCGACCTTTTATAAAACCTGTCTGGTCCGGATGTATTATAAGAGGGGTTATTTTTTCTATCCTTCTGGCAAGAGCTTTACTAATTATTTTCAGGTCTACATTTATTAAAGATATGGGACGGTAACTGGATGGAAGTGTGGGGTCTTTGCCTGGTTTTAGCAATAGTGTTATATTAGCTAAGTTCATATTTTGCGGTATTTTTTGTTTTTCCTGTATTTCTAACAACATATTATAAAATGTAGGAGCTAGCGTTGTCCAGAATTCCTTGTAAAATTCTGCTGAGTAACCATCTGGACCCGGGGCTTTATTGTTGGGCATATGTTGGAGAGCTTCGTGGAGTTCATCTACAGTAATAGGTGCATCTAAATTTATTTTATTTTCATTTTTTAGTTTTGGTAGATTAATGTTGTTTAAAAATTGTTCAATATGTTCATCTGTTGGATTAATCTGTGATTCATATAATGTTTTATAGAAGCTTCTAAACGTGTCATTTATCTTGTCTGGGTCATGGCTGATGTTTCCGTCTTGATCTTTAACAGAGGAGATTGTTGTTTTCTCCTTGTTTGTTTTTAGTTGATTTGCTAAAAACTTTCCAGATTTGTTACTATGTTCAAAGTTCTCCAAGTGAAGTCTTTGCACTAAAAAC
This sequence comes from Melanotaenia boesemani, assembly GCF_017639745.1. Taxonomy (NCBI): domain Eukaryota; kingdom Metazoa; phylum Chordata; class Actinopteri; order Atheriniformes; family Melanotaeniidae; genus Melanotaenia; species Melanotaenia boesemani. Next base: position 38,685,486 of record NC_055686.1, on the reverse strand, counting down.
TGTGTTTTTTTTATCTATAATTTCTTTAAGCTGCAATTTAGTTTTCCTTATATTATTCATTGTGTGCTCTTCGGGGGAAATGCGGTAAGCCTCCTCCAATGATTTAATCCTGAGTTCTAATTCTAAAACTCTTGCTGTTTCCTTCTTCTTCTTATGTGAGGAGAAGGAAATTATTTTCCCTCGCATTACTGCTTTTCCTGCTTCCCAAAGGAGACACGCTGAAGTTTCAGGCATGTCATTTTTTTCTATATAAATTGACCATTCTTTTTTAAAATAATCAATAAACTCAGGATCTTTCAATAAAGAGGTGTTAAATCTCCAGCTTTTACCAATCGGTTTATTATTTTTGTTTCTCAGAGTGAATGAAACTGGTGCGTGATCGCTAACGCTGATTGGATGTATCTGAGTCTCTGAAATGTCGCCCATTAGTGAGTTACTATTTAATATATAATCTATTCTAGAGAAGGAGTGGTGAACTGAAGAGAAGAAGGTGTATTCTCTTAGTTTAGGATGGTGAGAGCGCCAAGCATCGCAAAGACCAAAATCCTTCATGTACTGTTTGATAGTTTCTGACGACTGCCAGACTCGATGACTGCCTGATGTGCTGCAGCGATCTTGTTCAGTCAAGACTACATTAAAATCACCAGCTAGCACTATTCTGTTATCTGAATAATTCTGGAGTGTAGCAAACAGGGAGTGGAAAAAGGAGGGATCATCTGCATTGGGGCCGTACACATTGGTAATACATAATTTGATATTACAAATAGATAATAAAGTTATCAGAAATCTGCCTTCCGGATCCACTACTGTGCTATCTATGTCAAAATTTAGTCTCTTATTAATAAGAGTAGCTACTCCTCTCTGCCTAGAATTATAACAGGCTGAGTAAACATGAGGAAACTGAGCTGTTTGAAGAAGATCTATGGTTGAGTTTGTTAAATGAGTCTCTTGTAGTAAGACAATGTCAGCCTGCAGCTCCTGTAATTTATTAAAGATCTTCAACCTCTTCTCCCTGGAACCGGCTCCATGTACATTCCAACAGACGATTTTTAACATGGTTATTGTGAACGGTTTAATGCTTCATGCGTGTTACTGACGCGTGTGTCTTTGTGCGCCCCTCTTGCGTGTTCGCGCGTGTTTGCATGCAGCCTGATTGCGCGCGTTTGTCCGTATGTTAAATGTCCGTATATGTACCTTAATGCGTGTTCTCTCATACATAAAACGCGAGTGTTTATATTTATCATGTATGGTGCGGCTGTGCGTCCTGACGGTTTTTGACCGGCCGCGTGCGCTGCTGATATTACGAGCTGGATTACAATTAACAGTGAAAGCGTGAAAGATAGTGAAAAGTGAGAAAAGTATTTGTGTGAAATATAAAAACAAAACAGAAAAAAATACATCGATCTAGATGTAGAGGCTGTGGTGAGACGAGCAGTGTGTTCTACTGTCAGTGATCTATAATGGCGAGTTAAGAGTGATCATTTGGAGAGATTGACATACAGCACCTGGGATCAGAAGAGCCACGGAGTGACGTCCGGGTCGCGGTACAGTTGTCCATTAATAAACAGTTTATCCACCGCGATGACAGCGCGAGCGCCATTAGCCATAGATTTCCTTCTGATGGGAAACAGGACTCTCCGTCGGTCCAGAATCTCTCTCGGATATTGGTCGTTTACTCCGAAGTTGGTCCCCTTCAGTTCCCGGCCCTGGTTCTTCACCTGCTCCTTCTGTTTGAAGCTGACGAACTTCGCTACGATGGGTCTTGGTCTGCTGGACCCGGGTTTCCTCCCGCCGAGCCGATGGACTCTGTGAAAGGAGATGTTTTTCACCGTTTCCTCCGGGAGCTTCAGGTGGGTTTTGATGAAGTTTTTCACCGTGGTCTCGGGGTCCTCCTCCGTCTGCTCTGGAATCCCTGCAAATACCAGGTTCTCTCTCATGCTCCGCGCCTGCAGATCGATCACCGTTTCCTTGATCTTCTTATTTTCATCTGAGAGACGGGTCAAGCCCTCGGTGAGGGATTTTACCGTCTCTCTGAGACCGGCATTTTCTGCAGCCAGACTTTCCACCTGCTTCTGGCTGAATTCTAATGATTCACGTAGCGCCTGGAACTCTTTGTGGAGAATTTCTACCAGACTCAAACGCGCATCAAAACTACTGAGTTTCTTATCTATGGAGATCAGAACATCTGTTGAGTCGTTCCCCGGTGGTGAAATAGCTCCAGGTGAATCCTCATTTCGCTGTCTCTTGGATTTAGATGAGGTGGAGGGGGTGGAGGTGTTGTTTGGTTTCCCCATGACGATTCTGTCGTAACAACGATCTATAAAATCTGTCAGGCTGGCCAAATCCTCCCCGCTGTGCTCCAGAGTGTACCTTTTAAAGACACTATAGTCCTACTTTAAAGAATATTTTGATTAAGTTGGCACAAAATACAATCGATTGAAAGTATAAATGTTTGGGCGCCTAGTTTGAATCTGCCGTCTCCCCCGGAACTACGTCACCTACAGCATTAGCGTCACTTACCTGCCACCAGCGCTCACTTACCTGCCCGACAAGACAAGCTTGTTGCAGAGCCTGTCGGGTTATGCTAAACATCCCAGATGGCCTTGTGTTGGGTATGGAAGCTTGCGGTCTCTGAACATGAGGTTCAGCATAAAGGTTTCTTTCAAGCACAAATTCTTTAAAACTTTGAAGAATCTACTCTATTATGAGATTACTTAGAATCCTTTGCTTGGACTGTCCTCATCGTTTGGGGTATGGTGAATGTGCAAACGAACTGATTCGGATCAAAGAAGCGGACTCGATCCGCCTACAAATGTGAATCTCGGTTCATTTTCAAGTGGACCAAATACTGGAAGAAGACAACAAGCCAAAGTGCATTCAGTGCACAACATTGTGTAGACACAACCAAAGCATATGCACATGTGGGTGAGTGTTGGACATGGACAAACTCTGTAAAAGTTCTGATAGAAATATGGTCACACAAAAACCGCTAGGATCTGATCTGATCAGCATATCCTGCATCATCAGAAGAAAACGAGTTTTCTTCTTTCTTGGGTGTCTTGTCTGCTCCTTATACTTTATGTAGCGCCGCCTCTGGCAGGGAGTTAAATACGTAGTTTAAAAGGTCTGATTTGTCTGAGTGGTGCAGTGTGAATGCAGACTTGGTCCGGAAGAATGCTGCACCCCCCAGACTGAATAGAGTCCCCAGTCATTCAGAGTCTAGCGAGCTATCCTGGTGTGGATGCACCTTAAGTGTCTGGCAAGGTAGTTGTGCACAGACAGACATCCTCAAACCAGCGATATTAAGCAGAGTGGGACAAAACTGCACATCATCCTGTAAGAGACTAATGGCATAAAGAAAATGATTACTTCGTTATTGCTGCTAGAAGTGGTTTTACAAGCTGATTCCAGAAGTTTGTCACTCAAACGTCTGAGTGAAAACATGGGACCGCATTCTTTCTTTTAAACTTATCCTCAGATTAAAACTTGGAAAAAGGGGGTACTTACATTTCTGCATGAATGTTTATGTAATTCCAATGGGCACATGTATTAAATCAAAACTGTAGGTGAATGTACGAAAGTCTAAATGTACGTTAATGTAATGGAGTCCAGACACAAAAGTCATGAAGCCTAAATAAATAATATTCCTCAACCCTTATGCCCGTCTGGGAAACTTGTATAGTTGTGAGGTGCATTCATTGAGATAATTTTGGCAGATTGTTCCCTTGCTATAAAATTTGGAATGGATGTGTTTTTCAATAAATTTTGGAATTCTTGAGTTTTATCCATATCCACTGTATTTTGACTGTGAACTGTTTTTTTTGGGGGGGCTGTTAACTACAAGATTTGTGCCATAGACAGAATGGTGTTTAATTTTTTACCCCATGCTTTAAATCAAAGTTAAAAAATGTGCCTGTAATTTCCAATTTCTCTGCAGGAACTGAAGTTTTGTAAGAATAAAATCAAATCACAAAGTTGCTCCATTTTAGCCCCTCCCACTGACGTCCGTGCTGATCTTTAGCAATGAATCGACTTCATTGTATAATTAATGGCTGCAAAAGATTTAAAATATGTATTTTTTCTAGCTGAATTGTTTTGACGTGTCTTTAGAAAGGACCTCTTTTAGTCAGAGTGGTTGCAGTAAGTGTGCAACCAGACACTGAAATCTCCTTCTGAAAGTCTTGTAAACTAATAGAAAAACTATTTTTTATTCCCTGGCCATGGCGGGTTGAAATCAGTATTTTCATCATGTTTTGAAGGTAAGACATCAAAAGTTATGTTTTCCATTAAAGTCTAGTTGAATTATCTATTTCATCTGGTTTCCAGCAACAACCTCATAATAGCCTCATAATATACACTAGAATACACACAATACACACTTCTCAGAGCCCTATGAAAGGAAAGTTCTGCTCGGCCCCCGTTAACGTCTGCGAGGGCAGAATGACGTCACTTTGTTCTGGTGACCTCGAGAGCAGAGCGCTGAGAGAGCTGTTAGTCGGTCAGACTAATGGTGGAGCTGAAGTTGAGAACGTGAGGATTTCTTTCTGTCTTTCGTGGTCAGAGTTCCTGTTTGTGGCGTACCAGAGCAAAGGGGTTGTGCTGTAGACCACGTACAGACTGCAGAGATGAGTGAAAGGGGACTAGTGTGTGGATTCTTACAAATTGTCCAGATAAAGAGACACTCATGTTTCTCAGCTCTTCTACTCATGATCACTCGTCTCATTCCCATGTGCTCCCCCCCAGTTTATCCCCATCTTCCATCTCTGTGTGCCACAATTGTCCCAGTAGCCTTGAGTCGTCTTTCTCCCCCAGGTCTGGAAACAGTGGCATCTAATGCTTTCCACTCTGCCTGATTAAGTCGGCACATGTACCCTCCTTCTATTATCACTGGCACACATGTGAGCGTCCCCACAGACCTAATCAGTTCTTCTCTCACCACTCCAGACCTGATGAAAAAACATGAGGCATGATTAAAAAAATAAAGCGAGATGGGCAGATAGGAGACAAACAGGAAAAGGCAGAAATAAATGGAAAGATAGTGGAGGAAAAGAAAGCAAGTAATTCATTAACAAACCCACGAGTTGTGCTGTTCCAGCTCAAGGCCATTGATTGTTTCTGGTCATAATGATTCAGGAAGGTTTGCAAAAAGGAAAGGTGATGTCAAAAGCCAGCGCACGGCAGCTGATGCATTCACGTTGCTGGGACATTTGAAACCCAAATAGACTCCGTTAGCCACTAAACGCTCCAGTTGGCTGTCATTCACACCTCTAAATGCCGCTAAATGGATGGCTCGTGCTGTACTTCACCTTTGTATTACATCACTTTGCTCCCATTTGTATTGACTAAAAAGCCAACCCCCTGTTGTGTGTGTGTTTTAAGTGTGTGTGGATGAATGATTTCAAACAATGCAGGGCTGGAAATCTGCTGCGTTTTGCTGCTGTGTGTGTGGGTGAGTGCTTGTAGAAGATGATATATCGAGCGAGTGAAGTAAAGGACGACAGCGCACGCTTCAGAATAAGAGTGCACACCTGCACGTGCTCAGTTATACAGGCCAACACTTGATCATGAAGATGAAATCTTCTGTCGGGAGTCTCCCTGCCTCAGTCCTCCAGTAGTCTATTGAGAGGCGGTTTCCGTAGTTACCAGGTGCGAGAGCCGGCAGCTCATAATGTCCTGTGGTGATGAACAAAGGATGGGGAAAGAGGGGGTGGATAAGAAGGAACAGGAATATAAGGGATGGAGGAGACCAGAGAAATGAAACCACCGAAAAAGAAAACCCCTGATATTTGATGTGAATGATCAATTTAGCCGTCTGTATTGATGTTTGTGCTCGAGAGGCTCCCCGTGTTAGTTCCATGTGGTGAGAGGAGACACTGAATCTTTATAATAAGCTAGAGGACCCGAACACACGATGGTTCAAATCGATCTCCATTAAAGTGGAGAGCAGTGAAGAGCAGCCAAGCTGTTAGTCTCTGCTCACATAGTATCGGGCACCTTTGAGATAAAGTGAAAATTGAAGAGATTTTTATGCATTAGATGCACATTGATGCACTATAAGCTATCCTTTTATTTCTGTGTGCAAAAAAAGACATTTTTTTTCTTCTCTAAAATGGAAACTTAGCTAATTGTGAGCCTGTTTAGGTGTCCTGAGCAAGTAGATGGGGACATGGCAGTGTTCTTCACTTCCAGCTATCAGGTCGTTGTACAATATGTACATAAAGTCACCACTTTATCAGTTAACCAGATCTGTAGGTACAACGTAGTATCGTCCAAAACTAAAGCTCCACCATTTATACATTTTACATTCATTCATTCTCTGAACCGCTTAGTCTTAGATTTTATGGGTGGAAACACTTTTGATTTGACTCTTAAAATGTTGTCCTACTTTTTATCTGACTTCCCCAAATATTTGAAGTTCACTCTGATCACAAGGATTTAAGATTTTTTCTCTTTTAAACCACATTTCTTCTTTGAAGTTGACTGATGGTCACATGTTGAACAGCTCTTAACCCAACTCAAGTCATTTCAGCCATTCCCTTTTTTATTACACACACACACACACACACACACACACACACACACACACACACAAAAAAAAAAAAAAACGACAGGATATGTCTGCAACATGCTTTTTAAGAAAAGGGAAGCTGCTTTACTGCATCTGAGGTTAAATAAGTTTTAGTTCCAGTTCAAACGTATTAATCACATCGGTACTTTTTAAAGGAGCCTCTCACGTGTCAGCTTAGGTAAATCCAGGTGTTTAATGTTTTTAAAGGCCAGACAGGCGATGTTTTATAAGAGGGGTCAGAACAATTCATATAATTTTTTCTGCTTCCCGTTTCCTGGCTTCACATAGTAAAATGTCATTGTGTACACTTGTAGGTGTGAAGCGAGGGTTCCTGATTAGAAAGTAGTGCCAGGCTTTCCATGTGTTAAACTCTGAATGTCAGCGAAACTTGCAGTGTTTACTGTTACAGCGCATGCTGTGTAAGACTTGTTTACTTGTCAGTACCGCGACATAATATCACCATACTGAGTTCCTGTTTCTGGTGTCTGTATGTTTTTCTCCACACACTCTGAATGAAGGACACCTGAGCTTCTCAGGAGAAGAAAGAGAAGGTTAGGAGAAGGTTAGGACAAAGCCCTGCAGCTGACATGAGCCCTGTCTTCTTTATTCAGCTAAAAATTGCAGGCTGTTTGTCTGTGCTGTCTACATTATTAAAGATGTACATACATACATCTTCGTGTATTCAGGTGTGAAAATGAATTTGCTCTTGTTCTCAGGGTCGTTTCTTTGTGTTCCCTGGTGTGTGACGCTCTGTTGTCTTTCTGTGTTGTCTAGATCTGATCCACTGCACCAATGAGATGAACGTGAACATTCCCCAGCTGGCAGACACGCTGTTTGAGCGTACAACCAACTCCAGCTGGGTGGTGGTCTTCAAAGCCCTTATTACCACCCACCACCTCATGATGTACGGCAACGAGGTAGGAGGCGTGTGCACACACACATGCACCAACAAAAAACCTGCCACTAGGCAATCAATGCAGGATCCATCAATAAGTGATCTTATTACTTATCCCTGTCTGGCACACATGCACATAAATACAAATACACACGTTTGAATATTTTATTCATGCCTACATACCCATGATGATCAACAGTGAGAGTGTGATTGATGCTTACGAGATGCAAACAGCATGCAAACTACTGAGGATGTATATGTGTTGGACACAAGGCCTGGATGATTGAAATAGCTGTGGAGTGCAGAGAAATTAATTGGCTCAGTGTGAGCTGGAGGCAAGATGGCAGACAAAGATGGAAGCAAATGAATAATCAAATAAATTAGCTGAACGAAAACAGGCTTGCAAGCTGAAAGAATTACAATCTCTTTGTGGATTCGCAGACATTCAAAGACGATCTGACATGAAAACTCAAGTTCATCTTCTGGAGGACATTATTACAAGTTCAGATCAAGACCCGCGTCAGCACATCGGTTCACTTTATAAGCAAGAAGCTCAACTTCTGAAAGGCGACCAGAGATTTGTAGTTTAAATCTCTTAGATTTATTAACCACTAAGCAGACAAGCAGTGTGCTTTGTTCTTCTAATAAACCCTCCTGCTTTGCGTTTATATTGATCCTTTAGTTTGCAGACTGTTAATAATTCATCGCTCATTCCTCTTAAAACATAACTGATTTAACACAATGCATTTTACATGAACGTGTACTTTGATATTCAGATGGCTCCAACTCTTTGGTGCTTGCTGTATTGTTGTAGCAGATAGTGCATATGTGATGAAAACAGCGGCTCAAGCTCAGTGCAGTACGGTGCTGATTTCTGAATTATTTCCAGACTAAAGCTGTGATTACTATTAAAACATTTCTATGATTTTTAACAAGAAACTTTCTTGCGTTTTTAGGGCAACCTCTTAATTCCTGTCCCCCCCCTCAAAGGTTTAGCACTGTGGCTACATGAAGCCACCGCTAGCAGCCAGTTAGCGTAACGTATACTTACAGATGTTAAGGTACTGGTTAGGTCATCATTTCTTTCTTTTTCCCTAAAGCTAAATTGGCTTCATTGGCAGATTTTTTATGTCTGTTGGGAAAACCTCATTTTTTTTTGTGTCCCTAAAAGGGTAAGCTATCAAGTTGTTGGTTTTGACAGGTATGGATCATACAGATAGTTTTGTCTGTGTAGATATATAGATGTCTAATGGTGGCTGAGTTCTCACCTGCTCTACCAAAACCATTTCCTCCTTTACACTAAATTTTTACTTAGGGGGACTATCCACATGTAGCAAAGATGCTACATAAATAAACTGGTTTATAGAAGCCGTCACATTTTTGCTATTTACAGTTTCTGTGGAAAGGTGTGTGTGGTGATTTGTTTTTTAAAATGTGTAAAGAAATAAGAAAATGCTTTAAAAAAGTGGAAAATAAAAATAAAGATGGGCATGGAAACACTTTATCCTGCATCTTCCCAGATGTTCAGAGATGAAAGTGATTCCTGAAGAAGCGTAGTGTGACATTCACCACAGCTCTCATTGTTGTTTCCAGTTAGTGCAGCTGCTACTTCAGCTAAAATACAAGCACAACCAGCATGACCTAAACCACCACTCTGCACACACCACACTGCCTTTTCCTTTGCTTGACACCTGCTGCATGTTTAGGCGAATATCCTGTAAGAAGGATTTCATATCTCCCAAACTGAACCAATGCTTTAGGTAAGAAGTACAAGTTTTAAAGAAGGGGAGTGAAAGCTCACTTTTTGGGGGGAAACAAGGAGCTTTAGTCAATCAAGGTAGCTTCTAATTATACAATTGAGGCTACCAGAGGCGGTGAGGATGTATGCTAAAAAAATGTGTTTCCATTTCAGTTTTTTGCAAAATAAAATCTATTTCTAAAATTTCAACAAGGTACATTTGCAGGTGTTCTTGTCCCCTTTCAGGATGAAGGAGATTTCTAATTCCTTGTAGCTCTTTGCTATCAAGGATGGCGGTTATATTTTTCTCTTTAATATTTGTAAAAAGATTTCCGTCTCCTCTTCCGTGCATACATGCTGGGCCATCTTTACTTTACATGAACTGGTCAGGTGACTCTACATCACTTCCAGTGACGTGTGAATGCAACAGAAGTGTTTCCAGTACACTTTGCTGTACACTTCTATATCCTCACGTCTGAAAAAGCCACCTCATGAGAGTGTAAGAGCTTTTCAAAAATGTTTGAGAGGTTTTTTGTAATGTAGGTGTTTCTTATTGAAATATTTAGGTTTTGTGCGATGCTAGAGGTAATGGAAACACAGCCACTAAGTTGTATTATCATTTTAGGCTGCCAGCAGCTACTGGTTGGTGCTCAAATGGAGGCTTTGCTTTCTCAGCTGTCAGAGCTCAGTGCTATGAGTGTTAGCAGAGCTCATCTAAAAAGCTTAATGTATCAGTGCCGTTTTGCCTTCAGTCTACTGTTTAACTATAAAATATAATGGTATGTGTCCTTTGTTTTTCCCCAAACTGCCTTGTTGAGTGAGATATGCCTGTGTGATAAACAGCGGATGTTATTCAGTGCAGCTTGGGCTGTAAAAAACAAAGCTACCAACATTTCTCTTTCCTCTAATTAAAGGGCACTAATTGTGATCTAAGAATAGAAGGGTAACTTTGCTCAGGAACAGATGAAATGTACTATAAACATTGCATACTTGTACATCACAGAGTTAACCCACCAGTTTTTACACAAACACACACACTGACACACCTCCCTGTAGCGCATTCCTTTTAATTTCCGTTATTTTGGGGAAGCATAGCTTCCCTGTTTATCCAGTTTCGACATTACGTAACTCTTCCGTTTGGTTCTGCATTGTTTAATGCGTTAACATAAATTTCCTCTGAAAAGAGGAAGAGTCGGGTGTGAGATCACTCTGATCGTCGGTCACACAAAAGAAGCCTCTAAACCCACGGATAACAACATGAGTTGTTTTTCTCAGCGCGGTGGATCAGTCAGTCTGTTAGGTTGGTGTTATACATGCACTTGAGACGATGTGGCTCTTTATGGTAAAACCCTTCCTATGCAGCTAACAGGGACTTAATCAGGTGACTCAATCCTTGAAAAGTTGCACAATCTGTGGAATTTTCTTCAGTGTTTGATGAATCGAGTCACGTTAAGTAGGTCACTGCAGAGCAGCGGGAGGTAGCTAAGGTGTTAACTGTGGGCTGATTTATCAGTTGTTTCAGCAGATTGCACCTTTTTTGATGCTGATGTCTCAACTAGAGCGGCATCACAATGATTCCACTGCAAGTTCTTTGCATGGCTTTAGTATTGGACAACAGGTGTGCTGTTAAAGCTGATCATTACTGAATATTTTAATCAGCTGAAGCTGTGAGCAGAAAATGTACATAGTGTAATTTTATAATCGGCCACGCAAAGCATTGATAATACAAATACAGTGGATATTTAAAATGCAATTTCTTATGCCAGCATGCTGCTGCTTGCTGCTAATTAAATGTAGAAACAAAGAGTGCAGTTAATTGAAAATCTCATAACACCAGCACACAAACAGTGGCTCATGGTTGTAGCATCTCAGTTTCAGCCCCAGAGAGTGATGATGCAGGCCATAGTAGAACGGCAGCATGTACTCATGCACATGCATTTATCAGGCCTGTCAGGACAGCGATGCCGACCAAGGCTCAGGGGGCCAGGTGTCCATGCTCCCTCGCGGCCGTCCCATCCATTACAGCCAGAGCTGAGAGGAATCTGGCTGTAAAGTTCAGGGATTATAACTGAATTTATTTAGTCGCTAACAAACTTCTGCTCCCTCTTCAGCCCAGTAGTTCACAGTAATAACAGATTAGCTGCTGGTTTGCCTCAAACTAACTTCAATACGAGAAAAGGAGACGAACACCAACGAAGAAGACGACAGCCAATGTGTGTGTGAGCGGGAACGAACAACCACTGTGATTGGCTAATGTGTGGAAAGAGGCGGGTCTTTGGGGGAATTTATTATTCCTCAGTGTTGCCAGCGTAGCAACTTTGTGGTTGTATTTAGCGAGTTTTCAGACCCTCTATTGAGTTTTTCTGGTGTTATTGGAGACTTTTGGAGACGGAGGTGAATGAAGGGAGTTTATCTTCCCAACGAGGAGCGGTGCTGGTCAGACCCTCTCATACGAGGCTTGGTCTTCTCGCAGCAGCAGCTGCTGCATTCAGACGACGTTCACCTCTGTTTCATGACCAGGCTGGAAATGAAACGTAGAAGCTGCTGCTGGAGGATCCTGCTGGTTTACCGTCACAGTAACATCTGTTAATGAAGAGTGTGGAGGAAATATTTAAACAGTTAAAAAAAAAAAACTCCTAATTAAAAAACAAAAGACACTTAAAAAACTGAACTAAAAATAAAGAAAATATTGACAATTATCTATTTATTGCTGTTCTAAACATTTTTAGGTTGTCTTTTTTTTTTTAAATCAATTTTTGCCTTCCCCACTACATCCCTCTTTACGGCAGCGTCCATTACAACTATATGTACCAGGCTGATTATGCTAATTAGCGACTTCTAGCTACTTCTAAGACAGCCAATAGCTGCTGTTCTTACTGAGGAGTGGGAACAGCGGCTGGAGGACCATCAGTCCCTGAAGCTGTTTATTACCAGGAACTACATGGACCAGTCGTACCAGGTCCTGTGGGGGATGACGGGGACAAAGATGCCGTTCTGCTTCAACGACGAAGTGAATCAAATCTGATTTGATTTGGCGAGTTCTGTGGCTACTTGTTTTGTAGTGGTGCGGCCAGTAAGATGTTTGTTTTTTTTCTTATATCAACTGCTGCACAAAAAATGTGAGAGGTAAACGTAGTAATTTCTGAATTTATTGTTAAATATTTATCACTAATACAGTGAAAATGAGAGGAAATGTGAATGTTTGCTATGCAAGGCGATTTCAGTGTGCACCCCTAAATTTTCTGCTTGCACTCCTAAAAATTTAACTCAGGAACTGCTGTCCTCATAAAAAAAGTTAGAATTGGGGTCAATAGACTTTGTTTCCCTTCAGATAAACATGCTGAATGGTGTCTGCTTGGCTTGCACATCAAAGATGGACTTGAGAAAGATGGATCTCATGAATGCGTGAAGATCTTATAGATGGAGGGAAATCTGCATCCACATCACTGACACTGACTGAGCTGCAGTGACTGATGCATAAGACTTGATTCAAAGCAGTTTTTGCTAAAGGAAAAAAACTATTATGGCTTTAAAATGGCTGAAATTTCTACCTTTTCCCCCTCATTCAATAAATGACATGTTAATACACAAATTTGACCCTGCCCATATCTCTGCCCATCAGCAGATAACGTCTCCTGTTCAGTCTTTCAGTCTGTTCGGTAAATATGACCTCACCTTTCTGAGACTCTAGGTGGTGCTCTGCAGATTCAAAGCGGAAATCCAAAGCCAAGCATTAATAGTGCAAAAGGAACATCTGACAGAGATGTGAACAAGTTCAGAAATCTTACGTTTAGCTTAAAAGCTACAGCTGATCCACTTATCACAGTTTGGTCGGTGCTAAGTTACGATATGTCGTTTGTGAACGTGGTGGCTCTAAGAGCCGATTCTCTGTAGTGTAGTTGGATCTTCTTATTAATCTTCTAAATGACTGTAGAAGATGAATAAGAAGATCCAACTCCGGCCAGGGAGAGGGGAATCTTCAGAAAGGGTGGGACTTTCTTTGATAGACCAATCACAGGCGAGGACAGACTAGGATCCTACCTCTAAAGCCTTGTTTCCACTGACCGGTGCGGCTCAGGTTGGGATGGTTAGGGTGCGGATATGGTTTGTAAACTGTAATCTTGTTGCGTTTCCACAGCCAACCTTAACCTTACCTGAGAGCATCAATTGGACAACGATAGGTGTCTCAGCTATGTAACAGCATGATGCCATCACAACACCACACCTTCCTCAAAGTATAACCAAAACACGACTCAGAAACAAAGGAGGACAAAGGCGGCCATCCACCAGTTTTTCTTTCTTCTTAGAGGTGCTTTGTAACGCCATTTTAAACAGAGATTTAATCAATAAAAATGAAAATCTGTTGCTCTAAACAAGGAGCTATTTCTGCTTTTGGGTCAATTGGATTGGTACCCCAACGGAAGGGTCCCGCCAAAGCAAAAAAACGTGTTCCGACCCGCCCCAGTTGGTGGAAACGGGGCTCATGTGTTAGAATGAGAGGGCCGGACCCTCGGAAGGGGAAACGTAGTGGTCCAGGCCACGTACATAGTGACAGAAACGGGGAGCTGGATTCAAATACAAGTGCTTCTTTATTTGGTTTCTTTTAGTCTTGTGTTCAGTTGTTCATTTAAAGGTTTCATTAAAATGTGAAATAGTGACTTTTTTATGAAAAGAGTTCATAAAATAAGGCTTTTATGAAAACATGAATTGAAAATGGAACATCTGTAATGGATAAACTAGACTAAAATAAAAGCTGATTGATACTAAATGAAGAGTCATTTAGAAGTGGAACGAGTCGGATCTCTGGAAAAACGAGCTGGACTTCACATCAATGCTCAGTGTAAATGTGCAGGGACATCGGATCGTATTTAAATTCAGTCATTGGTCGGCAAAATCTAGCTCATATTGTGGTGCTCGTATAAAATATATTCACCACCCAGCTCTCAAAACAAATGTGGGAAATTACCATTCAGAGCAAATAGCAGGTGAATTAAGTTTTAATATCTCTCCTATTCCTCAGCTGCCATATTCATTAAAAGGTTTGGGATCGTGATCAGGGTAAAAGTGCGTCTTCAGAGCTTGTGTGCAGCAGGTATTGATGCTTCTTTAGCTCTTCACATCCAGTTTTTTCTCTCTACAAAGAGCCAAGCTTGGCTGACTCCCTAATGACACTGGATCTTGTGAAGAAATCTGTCTGTCTGTCTGTGTCTGTCTGTCTCTGTTTGTGTCTGTCTGTCTCTGTCTCTCTGTCTCTGTTTGTGTCTGTCTGTCTCTGTTTGTGTCTGTCTGTCTCTGTCTGTCTCTGTTTGTGTCTGTCTGTCTCTGTCTCTCTGTCTCTGTTTGTGTCTGTCTGTCTCTGTTTGTGTCTGTCTGTCTCTGTTTGTGTCTGTCTCTGTCTGTCTCTGTTTGTGTCTGTCTCTGTCTGTCTCTGTTTGTGTCTGTCTGTCTCTGTCTCTCTGTCTCTGTTTGTGTCTGTCTGTCTCTGTCTGTCTCTGTTTGTGTCTGTCTGTCTCTGTTTGTGTCTGTCTGTCTCTGTCTGTCTCTGTTTGTGTCTGTCTGTCTCTGTCTGTCTCTGTTTGTGTCTGTCTGTCTCTGTGTCTGTCTCTGTCTGTCTCTATTTGTGTCTGTCTGTCTGTTTGTGTCTGTCTGTCTCTGTCTGTCTGTATGTCTGTCTCTGTTTGTGTCTGTCTGTCTCTGTCTGTCTCTGTTTGTCTCTGTCTCTGTTTGTGTCTGTCTGTCTCTGTCTCTGTTTGTGTCTGTCTCTGTCTGTCTCTATTTGTGTCTGTCTGTCTGTCTGTTTGTGTCTGTCTGTCTCTGTCTGTCTCTGTTTGTCTGTCTGTCTCTGTCTGTCTCTGTTTGTGTCTGTCTGTCTCTGTCTGTCTGTTTGTGTCTGTCTGTCTCTGTCTGTCTCTGTTTGTGTCTGTCTGTCTCTGTCTGTCTCTGTTTGTGTCTGTCTGTCTCTGTCTGTCTCTGTTTGTGTCTGTCTGTCTCTGTCTGTCTCTGTTTGTGTCTGTCTGTCTCTGTCTGTGTCTGTCTGTCTGTCACCACGATTTCACTTTGGTGCTGCTACAAAACCTCTTTGATACTGAATCTTAAGGAAATACAACTGCAGGATTTTAAAATGATTTTTCTATAATTAATGATGTTCTTCTGGGAGTTTGTGGCAGATGTATTAGTTGGAACTTTCCAGATTAGCAAATACATAATATTTTAATTTGCCACTAACTACAGAGGGAGGGAAGTGATGAGTGCCTTGACCTGGCGCCCTGTCTGGCCATTGTGTCTGTTATCGTCTGGCGGCATATGCCTCTCTTTCCTCATCTTTTTTTATTATAGGCCAGTATGTACCAAAAGCATTTCAGCAGGAAACCCCAAACAATGGCTGAGAGGGCCATTTTCCAGCCGCTGTGCTCCTCTCCCTCCCCTCTGGAGAGGCTGCCGGGTCTCTCCTTTGAGACCATGTGGTGCTTTGAACACTCGACACCTGAACAAGCCCATAAAGAGATGGAAAGGAAGCAAGGACATGTAGAGGAGGGATGTCTGGAACGTCCCATTCTTAATCCATGGGGTTTAATATGTAGTTGGCCTTCTCTTTGCAGCTATAACAGCGCTGACTCTTCTGGGAAGGCTTTCCACAAGGTTTAGGAGTGCGTTAATGGGAATTGTGGTTTTTACCATTCTTCCAGAAGTGCATTTGTGCTGCTTGAGAAGGCTAGCTGTTCTCAGTCCAAGGCTGAAATTTTACTTGCTTTTATTTATGCATGTGTGTGGTCATTATGGCTGCCTCTTGTATTTAGTTTGTTTTAAAGCATTGTTCATTGTGAGTAGCCACGAGGGGCAATGTCAGAACAGATAGATCAAGAGCAATAAAAGGTTCAAGACCAGGCACGCTTGTGCATGCTTGTTTAAGGACCTTGTATACTATCCACAATACCTCCTCTTGTTATTTTTCTACTGCAGTCTCAAAATTACCCAAATACCAGCTGCTATTTTGGCCATGTTTATTGGTACAAATTCAGTTTGAGTTCTCTTACATGCCCCCTAGTAAAAATCCTCCGGTAACAAGCGTAGTACGTAAACAAGTATATAAACATTCATTTTCTGACCCGCTTAGTCCATCAAGGGTCGCGGTTTAGTTGGAGCCTATCCCAGCGTTAACATGTGAGAGGCAGGTACACCTGGACAGGTCACCAGTGCGTCGCAACATGCAAACTCCACACAGAAAGGCCACCGCCCTAAAGGTTCGAACCTCCCCCCAGCCAAGATTCGAACTGGCGACCTTCTTGCTGTGAAGCTGCGGTGCTAACCACCACACCACCGTGCAGTATATAAACAATTATGCTCAAAATGGAGCCAGAGGAATGGGATCATGGCTGAAGTTGTTTAAAGGCTAAAAGCACTATAAATGTGTTTTAAGCTAATTTGATGGAAAATCCACTGGAGTGAAAGTTCAACATCGAGTGCAGTTCTGTATGAAGTCACTGAATCTCAGCTAAGTAAACTCATAAACTTATAAACAAGAAGATTGCTTGTGATTTAACTTCTTAAAGGCCTTATTTGAAAACACAGGGTGATGTTATGCAACCTTTAATTAACCCGTTGAACCCTGTGCCTGTTTGTAAGCATCCACATGAAAACTGCACACCCATAATCTCGGCAATCACAAGGTCTATATGAGTACTTTAAGTTGTGGTAAAGGGGGATTTAAGCTGTGCAAATATCAACATATGTTACTGGTAAATATGAAGATGGCAGAAATAAAACAAGGATTTACTAAAGAAAAAGTAAAAAATCTTTAGGATGAATGAGGTTTTAGTGCAGACAGTTCAGGCGAAGGCTCCAAAAGGGGCCTTCTGGCTTCTGGTATCAGCTCTCGGCCCCCCGCTGCAGGGGGGCTCAGGCTGTGTGACAAGTACTATCATCTTTGTTTACTATCAAGCCTCTGCTTTAAACCGGGATTGTGTTAACAGCTGAGATCAGTTATGAAAAATAATATTTTAGGCCATTCTTAGCAGGGAAAACTTGTTTTTTTTTTTTTTCTTTTTTTTCAAGCTTAGATATTTTCCAAGAGAAACTTCCTGTTTATTCCCCCCTCCCACCCCTGAGTTGTGTGTGTTTCCTCAGTGTACTGTGACTTCGAGGAATGTCACAGCCTAACGTCTTCCAGACCACAAGGTACGGAGTAACACATGTCTGCCAATCCCCTTTTTTTGGGAGGGGTGTTTTCAAGGACATGCTGAAAATACTTCCCACCATCCTTTCTTCTTCTGGACAGGGTGGTTGTAAGTGTCAGCAAAGAAATTACATAGTGATTGATTACACCTCAGTGCACAAGGATTCAGAATGGAAAGCTACGATTTGTGTGCATCACGACCTGGATGGAGTGTTGCGAAGGAGAGATCGTCGCAGAGGGGGGGAAGGACTTGAGACTGGGACGGTCTGGTGAGGGCGGCGGTGAAAGTGCTGATGGCAGCAGGGCACCCCGCTGTCTTCGATGTTTTGTGTGCGAGTAAGGGGAGGAAGAGAGACAGCAGCAAGATGTCTGTTTCACACAGTGGCCACGCACCAACCCACCTCACCAACACCCCCGCTGTCCCAGATAGGGACCGGCCCATTTGTGTCTGACGTCACAAAAGCCCTCTCATCTCCACGCTCCCCTCTGCACCTCTTGGAAAGCAAGATGGACGCAGAGATTAAAGCGAGGGTAGGGCACGTTAGCCGCTACGAACAGCAAGAGGAAGCAGAAAGGGGAAAAAAGAGCTTTGAGAAACTGCTGGTTGAATTGCTGTCGGAAAGCTGCTGGACTGGGAGGATGTTGTATGCGTGGTCACCATGACTCAGAACAGGAGATGCCACACCTGCGCTACATATCAGCCACTGGCATGTGGACGTAAATGATTATTATCAAGGCTGAGGGTGCAGTGTGTGTGTGTGTGTGTGTATACCATAAGAAATTCACACAGACTTATCAGCTGAACATCCTATTTAACAAGCAAAACTCCAGTGTGACCCCGTCTGAGCTGACACCACACGCTTCCTTCTGCTCCCTCAGGCAAATAAACAAGGTTTTCCAACTCCAGTAAATTGGCTGCATCTGTGTGATCAATAATCAATAGATGAGTGTAGTGTGTGTGTGTTTTTTTTTTTTTTCTTGTGTGTGGTCATCCCACTGGGCTCAGCAGGCTCGGCCATCCAGAAATGTGCCGGATACAGCAGCAAACCTAACAGAGGTTGTTCAGCCTGGAGCCTCTGCAACTATTTTCCTTTGATTTATTTCATCTTGCATTCAGCACCATTTCAGCTTATTGATTTGGAGCATCTGATATAATACCAATCTAATTTTGATTTTTAAACTAATCTCAACTGGGATCGTCCAGTCACACCCTGGTAACGGTAGCCAAACACTGCAGGTGCTGTCATTGGAAGTTTTGGTTATGCTACAGAGGTGTGTATGAACAAAGGTGCTCAGCTTTCATAGTTTGAATGATGATGAGGAATGGATGAAAAAGGCATCTCTTTCTAACAGTGGCTCTGACTGCCGTGGTGAAGCTCCATCATTTTACATTTACAGCTTTTAAAGTTTTCCTGCAGTGTGAAGCTTATTTTTTGAAGGTAAATTGAAACACTGTCTGTATATATGAAGCAGAAGTCAGCACTCATTTGTTTCTATAATGTCTGAAAACGGGAATGACAATGTGTTGATTGTATACTCATCAGCCACTTTATTAGATACACATGTTCAATTATTTAATGCAAACAGCTAATCCACCAATCACATGGCAGCAACTCGGAGCATTTAGACACGGTCAAGTAAACTCTAAAGCTCAAACTAAACAAGAGGAAGGGGATTTAGAGGCTTTGAATGTGGCGTGGTTGTTGGTGTGATTATTTCAGAAACTGCTGACCTGCTGGAATTTTCACACGTATGATGGATTTATAGAATGGTCTTAAAAAGAGAAAATATCCAGTGAGCAGCTGCTGTCTGGACCAAAATGCCTTGATAATGTGAGAGGAGAATGGACGGACTGGTGGGAGATGATAGAAAGGCAAAAGTAACTGAAATAAGCACTGGTTCCAACCAAGGTCTGCAGGACAGCATCTCTGAACACAACACGTCCAACCGTGAAGCAGACGGGCTGCAGCAGCAGAAGTCCACACCAGGCGCCTCCTGCCAGCGAAGAACAGGAAACTGAGGCTACAATTATTCTAGTTTGGCTGAATTTTCATCTTCTAAAATCAAGCTTTGTCAAGCTTTGCCTGGTCTGCTTTTCAGTTTCAGCTGCACCATTCAGATAAGGTCAGAATTTGGTGGAAACGACATGAAAGCCTGGATTTGTCATGAATCCATCAGCTGTTCAGGCTGCTGGTAGTGTTATGGCATCAGGGACATTTTCTTGGCACACTTTAGGCCCCTTGGTACCACACCGCAGCCTACCTAAGTATTGTTGCTGCCCATGTCCATCCCGTTATGACACAGTGTACATCCAGCAGAAGAATGCATGAAGCTCTAAAAATCAAAATAGCTGACAAACTGTGTGATGCTGTCATGTCAATATGGAGCAAAACCTCTGAGGAAGGTTTCCACCACCTGGTTGAATCTGTGACACCAAACCTTACAAAGGCTCTGAAGACCAAAGTGGGTCCGAGTCGGTCCCCAAGTTGGAGCGCATAAAGTGACCAGGGAGTGTAGTTGCTCGTGAAATTACCGCAGAACAGCAAATGTTTCCAGTCTCTCTAAATAGTACCTCTTTACCAAAGTTTATTTTTTTTCATTATCTCGTTTTTTCAACGTTTTCTAATTGCTGAACTATTTTTCCTGAAGCTCCTGCCTGAGATACATTACTCCCTCTGCTAGTCTGTCCTCAAGTGCCAGCTTTAATTAGCAGAACTGTAATTAGCTCTGTTGGTGCCACCGCTGTGTAATTGCACTTAAAGTATTGAAATAAACAAATAAATAAATATTTGATCTCTGGTTAATTTTGATATGGTTATGGAAAAGCAGTAAGAATAAAGTCCCCTCTTTAGTCCCTTTTTGTGAGAACAAAACTGATTGTTCCCTTACTTTGTTGTAGATCGGTTTAAATGTTACAAAAGACCTTCATCAGATCTGTTTTGTGATCTGTGATTCATCAGGTCACACTCACCTGATAGTGATCGGTGATGTTCATTGATAAACATTTGGTTTAGTTCACTCAAACGTTAAACGTGCTTCATTATTTATTTCAGTTTGACATTTAAGTCATTGCCAAAAGAGACTAAATGGTCATCAAACACTTATGTTCATTCATCCAGAAGATGCCATGGATTTCTTTATTTACTACAATGCCCATAAGTCTCATCTGCTGCAATTTTACTTGAAAATATTCTTTGAAACTGAAGAGTAGAGCCGAGGGCTCCTTCGGGGAGGATGGGGGCGCTGTGCCTTGGACCCGACCAGGATGCGTGTGTGCGGCCTGGGGCTCTCTGGTCCCCTGGTGTGGTGGCGTGGGCGTCCGGGGCGCTCGTGCGCTGGGCTCTTGGTGGGGCCGGGCCTTTGCCCCTCTTCCCTCGGGTGGTCTTGGGGGGGGCGGGGGCGCCTACATCGGCCAGCTGGGGAGTTGGCTGCCTGGGACGGGGATCTCTCTCCCAGTTGTGCCCCTCCTCGGGCCCGGCTGGGACGGGGATCTCTCTCCCAGTTGTGCCCCTCCCCGAGCCCCTCTCCTCCCCTGCCACCCCACATCACACACACTACACATAGGGCACTGTGGGGCGGGTGGAGGCGGTGGGTTTGGCTGGGGGGTCCCCATTGCGGGATCCCCCGGTGGACCCCTGTGACTGCCCGCCCCACAAGATTTAATCACAACCTAGACATGAATGGGTAAGGGTTGGGGTAAAGAGGGTTTTTTTTTTTTTTTTTTTTTTTGGGGGGGGGGGGGACCTGCGGACCTGTTCTTGTCCCTGGAGTGCCTAGCCTTGGTGTTGGGTTGGCGTGGCCCACGATGGTTTTGCCTGGGGCGGTCGGGCTCCGTCGGGTTCCTGGGTGGGGCTTTGCTGGGGGGAAAGGGTGGCCCTTGGGCCTGTGGGGCCCCTGGGCTGCCCGGTGCCCCTGCCCCGTCGCGCCGGGGGTTCCGGTCTGGGGACCCCTCTGCTCTGGTCCGGGTGGGCCGCTGCTCTGTGTGCTTTGGCTGTCCTGGGCTTGGTACTCTGTGGATCTGCTTGGCCTTTGGGGCCTCGGGCTCCCCCCGTCCCCCGCTGATGCTTCGGGGTGCGGCGCGATCGCGGCCCCCTTGCGGGTACACATTTCCTCCCTGTTGCATGGCCACACATGCATATTAACACGTGCATGCTCACAAACGTGCTCGTCTCTCCATCCGCTTCTCACTAGATGTAGCTGATGTTTGTGTGTTGGTACGTTTATCTGCAGGTACGTTTGATGACTATTGTAATTTTTTATATCATCATCATTCTATCTTTCTTTCGGTATCATGTAGTACTGTGGTAGTTTATGTTGTTTTTTTTTTTTTGTGACATGTTCTGGGCAGCATAGACAACTGTTATTTCCACATTTTAATCCTGCCCTTTTCTCTCCCTTTTTTTTCTCTCTCTCTTTCTTCCTCTATCTCCCTGTCAGGTTCGGCACTGACATATAAGACTAAAGAAAATAAGATTACAATAAAAATAATAAAAATAACAAGGGCAGCCATGTATATAACATGTCTCCCTTGGTAGAGCAAATCTGTCAAGCAAAATATGGCACACAGACCACCGTTCTGTATGTTAGGATGCTGGACAGGACAGGGTTTAAAAAAAAAAAAAAAAAAAAAAAAGAAACTGAAGAGTAAAGCCAGAAAATTGAAGTGTAGTCATGATAAAAATGCTGTTTTAATGTGAGAATTACATAATGTTTGGCTTCAGCAGTATGCACACAACTGACTTGATTCCACTTTTACTGACGCACTCTTAAAGAAATCCACATTTTCTAACACAGGTGCTCTCACCTTAACGCTCTGTACTGTTTCATGCCAGTATGAGCTTTAGAGAAGCTCCCACTTCCGGTCATGTGACCTTATCTGGGCAAAAATCAACTTTCACTTGTTTGATGCTGGAAGCAGAGTGGTTTCCACTCTTATCTGGGATAAAACGCTACTTTAAGGACTTCCAGGCAGACCAAATACAAGTAAATATATATAACTGCAGGTAGAAACTGATAAAAGACGTTTGTGTGAGCGTCACGGTTTCATATGATGACTCATGTTGCTTGGCTGCATCATTGACCTCACAGACACACTCATCCACCAGCAAGACACAACTGCTCCCTAGAGAGCAGGAGCACACACACACTATTAGCCTCGTCACCTTGTGGGCTCAGATCTCTCTCTCACACACGCACACACACACACACACACACACATAAAGGTTTGGCTGCAGACAGTGTTTACTCCCATGTTTAAAAGTAGACGTACATAATTAATCCCATCGTCCTCAGCACTTATCCAACACGTCTTTGCGTCGGGTTCTTTCACACTTTGATTGGATTGTGAGGCTGAACGGTTGATTGTGTAACGGGAGGAGAAATACGAAGGAGGGAGAATCTCGGGAAGGATTTAGATGAGTTGAAAGGCAGTTTACGCATGCATATGTATCTGCATCTATCTGCATGTCTGTGTCCTTGTGAGCGAGGAAAGTTGTGGGTGTCTCTGTGTTCCTCTGCTTGCATAAGAGCTGCTTTCATTCAGAGCAGCCTCATCACGACTTCTTGTGTGAGTCACCGCCTTTCATAGGATCTCTGCTGCAGTCACTTCTGACCAATTAGCACATGTGATTGTTTTGACAGTGAAAGTACAACACGGAGGCCAAAAATAATCCTCCTGTGGACTCCCTGACCCCAGTTTAGAGATATGTAGCCTTACATGACCCATCTTTATTCTCTCTAAACAGGTTCTACAATAGCTAGTCTATAATGGATTTTAAACCAGGTTATTTTGAGCCCTCACAGGACCCAGAGTCCGTCCTTACGGCTGTAGTATTCTTAAACAAGTTTGTGAATCTCAAATAACTAATGAGTTTTGTGCTCATGCTGTGAATGCTGAGAGAAAATTTCACTAGGATCAGTAATTCCTTGGCTGATATTTGCTCATTGAGTCTGAACACCCTGGCAGGTCTGAAAAGGGCTGAGCAGAAGCAGTTTGAACCTTTCAGAGATCATGTGATGTGACGCCAGCCATGTTCATGTTTACCATGTAGGCTGGTAGGGGCATCTACATGGAGTAGAAACAGATTATAGACTTCAGCATTGATATTTCCTTTTCCGTTAGGGGGGAAATAAAACGTTAAGACGCTGGAAGGAGCTGGGGAACCTGACAAATGTTAGAAATTTGTGAGTATCTCACAGAAGTGAGTGCACCCATCGCATTTTTGAAAATATTTATTATATCTTTTCATGAGACAACAATATCGAAATGAAACTCTGACATACAGGACACCAAACTACAAAATCTAAACTTTGATATTCTGAATGTCAAACTTTATTGAACTTTTTATCGACCACTTTTTTTTAATCTATCGCACCACATGTCTATCGATATTATCGAAATATCGTCCAGCCCTACTCTCAATGACACCGGTAGACTTAAACATCTGTGGCTTCACAACCTAACATAGCTCTTCTGGATGAAAGCAAAACTTTTATAAAAAACTAAACCCAAACTGACACGACTCAACCTATGCTGTAAACTCTTGTAGTGATACTTGAGAATTGGCTTAATACCTAATAAGTGGTTTCCAGAATCTGTCCATTCTCTGAGTGAGCTTAATTTTTAGCGTTGTGTGGTTTCATTAGACACTCGTAGTTCAGAGTGAAAAGACAACGAAGCTAACAGCTATCCTTTTAAAGGCTAATTCACAGTTTGTTGTTAGAGCAGCCTGCTGAGGTTTTGCCTTGGCTCTTCTCTACTTAACCTGGATGCAGTGGTGTTTGGTTACTATGGAAACCACCAACTTGTGCAGTTACAGAGGGTAGAGCGAGGGATGATGGGTCAAAGCTGGCTGCTGGTAGGTTTGTAGAGGCAGGGGGTAGCCCAGATCTTAATTCATCAATTGTGGATGAGGTTGTTCCCCAATATGCGAACATGAATTATTTTACAAGCCTTACCTGCTTCTCTTCTCCCCCCCACCCCCCGAGTGTCTTCAACTAGTTTTTTTCCTCCAGGATTTCTTTCCTCTCTATTCTCGGCCCTTTTCTTAAAATATGATTCTTTTCACAAATGTGTTGTCGTCGTCTTTGGTGAATAATCTGGGGCTCAGTGGGAATCCTGAGTCTCTCTCTGCGTCTTATAGATTTTCTCCTTTTTAACTACATCCATGTGTTTTGTGTGGGTTCTTCTGCCTCCGTCTTCTGTGTGTTACTGAGGGAGAAAAGCTTGTTAGATGGAGTTTTGATGAGCAAGAAAACCGTCTGCACACAAGAGGCAGAAAACAGGAGCTTGTGAAGTTTGAGCCTCTGTTTTCCTTCATCTGAGACTGTGACCATCCTCACTAAGCTCTTCTGTCTTAAGTCAGATTCAATTTCGATGCTTTCAAGAACTCATTATGCAAACATACAAGACTCGTAATATTCAAAGTACATTAGAAGGTGTGTACTGACTCAGATTCAGCTTTAAGGATGAATCTATTTGTCAAGTTCAAGAAAACAACAATTTGACCGGCACTTAGCAGGAGGAGCAAGCACACGATGATGTAAATGTCTTCATGTTCTGTTTAGAGTCGTGATTTGAAGTGATGAAAAAAGAACCTTAACGTCACCATGGCAACATGCTTTCCAAGCATGCAGGATTTTAACAGGTGTGACGTTCGCCCTGTTGGCCATCACCTGTTAACCGTTTGAACATCCAAACATTTGCTCATTACATCAAACAGAAATCTGATTTCCACCAGATCAGACATTTAATGGTAAAAGAAATAGATGCCTACATATTGATCAGTTGATTGCCAGTCTCATAAGGGAACGCAGACGTCTTACACTAGAAGATGAAGATAGTCTGTCTCTGGCAGCCAGTAAACCGTTACTGAGACATCACAGTGCTTGAATTTCAGCTCATCAGAGGCGTGCCGCAGGGAAAAATGTGAAAGCCCCACGTTTTAGTTCCTGCTTGTCGCGGAGCCGTGCTGCAGTATAGATGAAGGAAAACATTCACGTGTAGACTCATTTGCAGGCTTATTAGCGCCCACATTAGCAGCTAATGCTAAGACGGCAGACGCCATGTTTGACAAAGACAAAAAAATATAACTGTTTTGTCGCGTTTTAATAAATAAGCACGTCACATTGAGTGAGTCATATTTATGCACCAACTCTGAAGCTTTTCCATATGGGGGTGCTTTTCTGTCTTTAATCAAGAGCGTAATTGTTTGCTTTGAGAGCAAAATTTCTGGTTTTCATGCTCAAATATCATCTTGCTCTCTCTCAAAACTCTGCTTCCTGCTTTCAAATTTATTGTTCTTCCTTTCAAAACTCTGGCTCAGACTTGGTCTCTTTCCCTCTTCCCTTGGTCTCTGCTCTCAAAACTTCTGCTCTTGGATATTTTTTCCTCTCATGGGTTGCTGAAAGAGTTGTCCTCCTTCTAGAAACTCCTTCTAGAAACACCAAGCTAAGGTTTCTACATGAATGAAAAAGCTCTGCCAGAATTGCCCCAACACTTGTGTAAGATGCTAACAAAGCTGTGCTGAGTCCTTTGTAGCCCTTAATGATGAACGAATCCAGCGTAAGTAACTGGTTAACATACAAAGATGATTTAACAAAACTGTTAAGGAACTCCTAAAAACATGGAAGAGATGAAGTAGAGGAGACACAGCATGAAGGCAAACGACTTATCACACCGAAAGTCAACAAGTTACAGCAATGAAGATTAAGTTTTTAGAAAGACCGATGTGTGAGCAGCCTTGTTGTTGTTCGGCAGCCATCTTAATTTTTACCTTCATTTCCGTCCTTCGGACTACAGTTCTTATTAATTGTAATCCATGTTAGTTACTTCTATATGTGGGTTTTAGTCAGTTTTAGTTGACAAAAACTCTCATTTTAGTCAGAAAAATAAAATTTTACTCTTTTAACACAAGAACGAACAAGATGGTCATTTTGACCATTTTCAAGCTGGCATAAGGAGGTCTCGAGAACTTAATGAAGTGGGCAAGCTGAACACGTGCTGCAGCAGGAGCTTCTAAATAGTTGTTTTAGCCTCGTAGTAAATGCCGTAGATTATCATGACTGTAAATATGAAATAATAGAGCCTAACTTTTGCCGTATTGTGCAGGTGTTCTCCATCACTGTAGGCTCATCCACCCCTTTTTTAAACAATACTCAGGCTGCACAAATTGAAGTTTAGATTTCGTTTCAATGGCAAACAGGTGTTGCTTCATACGTAGTTTTGTAAAACATTTATTATTAATATAATTTTAGCTGTAGGGGCTGCAGTGCTTCATTGTTGCTGGTGGCCGCATGTCGTACTGTCTCACTCCACAACGCGCTCTGCTTTTCCTTCTGGTGGATTTTATTAAACAAGACTAGTTCAGTATCAATCATTTGGTTGTTTCCAACCACCAAGCCCCTTTGTTGATGCTGCCGCCACGGTCCATTAATAAATTAATAAACTCGGCTGCATGTGTGTGACTAGTGACTGCAGGTGTGTGTGCCTGGTGGTGGGTGTGATGGGATGCAGCAGCAGTACTGATACCTTCTAGCATCACAAAAGACAGAAATGTCATCTAACATCTAACATTTTCATCCAGTCTCAACGAAAACTCAGCGTCTCGTCGTGTAAGCTTTATTTGTATATTAGAAGAAGTTTGATTCTTTTTTATCTAATTCGCTTCATATTTTTTTAAATGTTAATTAAAAACTGCGTTAAAAATCTCATTTTGAGCAATATCCCATCAACACAAATGTTTCTGTACCACCGGTGCCAATATTTCTGTGTTTTTTACCGAGGCCCTTTCATGAAGATGTCAAGCTATAAAAACCAAAGCAAGCAAACCTTTTCATCAGTTCATCCTTTTGCTGAACCCCTCAACTTCAGCCTCGGCTGCACTGTTATGCTAATGTTTACTGTGTGTGTGTGTGTAACACTGGGTTTCTGTGTGCATGTGAAGGCGGAGAGATTTGTGCACATGCACAGAAAAAAAGAGTCGAGACCAAAACTGCATTCTTTCTGCCTTTTTAAACAGTCCCAGAGGTCTTGGAACTGGCGGTGCAGCTCAATCCAACGCACATGCCCGCAAGCATATTTGTGCTCTCTGTTCGCGCACACACACACACACTCACACAGATTCCATCCAGTAAAGCCTGGTTCGCTGCCATACTGGGAATTGGCAAACTCAGATCATTTTAAGTCTGTTGGACAGAGACGGCCTTAAGGTTAAGATGGTTTTTTGAAGGCCGAGTTCCCAGAACTGTGGATAAAAAGCCAAGACGCCGCGCTGCTGCCTGTTAGCCGGCGATCGTAAGGAAGATGGAGAAGCAGACATGTTCTCTAGAGAGAAACTGCAAGTTCACGTCTGCTCCTTGGAGACTCTGTTTTAGTTAACTCTCAAATCTTTTTAGTCCAAAGTTCAAAATGGGTCTGTGGCTTTGCTACTGGTTTGACTCAAAAATAACATTCGAGTTGCTGCAGTTGGACTGCCGTGTGCAATGTTAAATATTTACTGAGAACACAATGGAAACAGACATATATTTATAGAAAAAATACAGCAAAGAGACCAAAAACTGTGGAAAATCTGGAGAAGTGGACTTGAGACTTTCAGATTTAAATGAGCCTTCTCACTTCTTAATCTTATTCAGGAACAATGAGTGTAATTTACTACACGGAACGGGTGTAAGATAATAGAAGAAGCCACAGTTTAGATGGTACAGCAAATAAACATGAAGTCTTTAGTGACGATGGAAGGAAAGCTGCTTTATGAGTTAACTCACATCTTGGTAGACGACATCGTTCTGGAGACGTGACCAACATGTGTGAACACAGTTTATATAAGGATGACGAAGTCAGTCTGATTAAACATTTCTTCTTCGCAGTCTGAGCTCAAGGTTGAGTGTGTGGCACCTGTATAGCTGTGCTTTCTAAGTGCACAAGGTCTTTGAAGTCCCTTTAATATTGTGTTCTGTTTTGCTGCACATGGCTTGACAATACCATGGTAGTCTTTTTAAACTCCAGTATGCAGTTAATGATCAATTCTGAAGTCAATGTGCAGCCTCCTTTCCTCCCCACAGAGCTGTTTTTATCTTGGAAATCCACATCAACAACCAGATTCTCCACCTGCAGGCATACGATTCAGAGCTTGGAAAGTGAATGAATAAAGTTCTCCTCCTCTTTGACATCTGAAAGTTAAGTTCTCTCAAACAAGTGACTGAAACTCCCAAATAAGCAGAAGGAAAAGAAGCAGCAAAAGGTGGTTGTTGTGCCGGCTGACAAAGCAGAGAGAGTAGGTGCAGGAAGGTGGTGCTGGGGAAAAAAGCAGGCATCCTGAGTAAACCTTCCCTGGAAAATTGGGAAGTAAAAGGCCTCCAACACCTGCTCTGAGACATCAAATCTGTGTAAACGAACATGAGGCTAAGCAGGGTAAGGATGGAGGGGTCAGGCGAGTGCTACGGTACACAGCAGTGGAAAACTTGTTCAAATATAATCAACAACATGACATGATTTGTTACTCTCTGGACAAGATTTGATCTCATTCATGTTTTCAACAGACTTATTACATAATGTCTTCTCCTATAATTATACTGCTGATCTCCATCTTTCTGAAGGTTAGTTCATTATTTTCTCAGTTTCGCCTTTCCAAGCCCTCAAAGGTATTTTAACAAACTGACCAAAAAAAAATAAAAATGGGGAAACAATAAATGGTTAAACATGGACTCTGCAAGATGGATGATGTAAGCAGTTGAGGCCACACCATGTACAGCGGTAGGGGATGTACACACAGTTAAATTATCCCCCGCAGTGCTGTCGTAGAGCAGGAACTAAAGCTCTGAGGTTGCCGTTCTGCAGGACCTGTAACCTCTGCATGAAGGACACAAACGTCTCATTTGTCAGCAGTAAGCAGGAGTTTCTACAGATCAGTTCCATGTAAATCAAAAACCAGAATTTTTCCAGGTTTTCTTCCTCAGGAGCAAAAGTTAAGCCCAACATTACGAAGCCTAATCCAACCTCTCTAATTTTAAGGACTTTCTCTTTGAACAAAGGACTTTTTTTGTAGTTAAACTGAGAATAAAAGATTATAAACTAAATGAAGATATGCGTGATATGCCATGCTTAAAAATGTGTGTACTTTTTGTTTCTAATCAGTAGCAAAGCATCTTGCATTCTTCTTATATTGCATGTGTTTACTGATATCTTTAAGAAACTCCTCTTCTGACATGTTATCTAGGTCACTGAGGTTGTTAGGCTTTGATACCATCACCCTTTAAGGGTTGTTGCATAATTCCTGGGTCCATGTGTGCAAGCTAATTGGGACTGCACACATACATTTTACATCAGCTGTACAGAAGCTTCCCATATATGGGCATGAGATCCATCTAAAGTAAATTGTAGGGGTGTGAATAACAGCAGTTCCTTTACAAAGTCTTTCCTCACCATGCTGGTTTTTCTTCTTCTCATCTTTTTTTGTGTGTTCTGGTTTTAACCTAAGTGCATACATAGTTAGAAGGCTCAGCCCAAATGGAGGTGGGACTCATCACTTATTTCCAGTTTGCACTCTAAAAGGGCCACTCGAACACTTCCAGTGCAGCTAAAGCCAAGTTGCCACCAAATCCATCCCCATAGACTGGACACTGACCAAAGAAGACTCACTTCTCCAAGACTAGCACACAGATCCTTTCCTAGTTTTCTAAAAGCTCACGTGGACAAAGCGAAGCCTCGTAGCGGCCAGTTATGCACTCGTTGGATTCCAGCGTAAAACACCAGACGCTCTGCAGAAAAACCTGATCCTTGGCAGCATTAAACTGTCCAACTTGACAATATTCTTAAACAAGCTTGTTTTGGGGAGCTCTGAAAGTCTCCACGTTAAGACCAGAAGGATGGCTACATGCTAACAGGTTGTTAGCCATTAAAACAACTAAACACTGTAATGGGAAATAAATGTGAACGAAGTGTTTTTTTCTTTTCTTATTTTTTTTTTTTTTTTTTTTTTGCTGAAATTGAAAAAATGTTCATGAGCTGTATCAACGAGTGCAAATATCTTAATAAGTCAGACTTGATTCTACAAGCATCGTCCGAGATATTTGTGAAAATGGCTTAAGAGAGAAGCCGCCGAGCCCTACGGAGCCATGGTGTTGGGTTGCTGGTTGGTCTGCCCTCTGCTTTCGCTCGGATTCATACGGCTCAGTGTTCTTGAAGTGGTTGCCATGAGATTTTGTGCAGACTCTGTTCCCCCGAAGAGGGACCCTAAACACTTTTGTGATCCCCTGATGTTTCATCTTGTACCACCAAGTTGAGAGAAGTTTTCTATCACTTGTCAACTGATTGTATTCAGAGGACAAATCTTTGAAACTTTGGTGTTTATCATGTCAAAGTTTCAGCTTGTTGTGGGTTTAATGACGAATGCCTTGAAATCAATCAGCATGTGCTGGTAACTAACAAAGTGTAAACACTGTCAACATGTTGAATGTCCTGCCACTGATACTTTGAAGACGATGTTGTGCTGATATTGACATCCAGCACAGACCTGCTGCTGCTTTGGTTTGGCTGCAGACGCGTTCCGTTATCTTTGTTTTCATCAGCTTTTTGCTTCACACCTGAACATGGCCCATTAACACTGATAACTTTTCAGTACTCAGCTCTTTTTTTCTCCTGTCATCTTGGATGCATACCAGCTGCCCAAAACAATTCAAAGACACAAATAAAAGTTAATTTTCTGATAATTCAAGGTCCACTGTCTTCTGTGGACATCTCGTGGTACAAACTAAACACTGCAGTCAGCTTGCTGCTTCATACGTTTAGCACATTGATGGATATAACTGAAAATCTGTGATAATATTTTCTTTCTGATGCAACAACAAAACAATTCAAATGTTCATATTCATGACATTTCACCTCCAGCAACAAACACAGATGAATACAGTTCTGATTTTTAGGCTTTTTGGCATTTGTCAACATCTGTTTAATTTAAATGAAGAAAGCTTGGACCTGCGTTTATTTATTTTCCTTCTTTCTTTCTTATCTCAGCGTTTCATCCAGTACCTGGCCTCCAGAAATACTCTGTTCAACCTAAACAACTTCTTGGATAAGGGAGCCCTGCAAGGTAAAACACCCATAAACGAAGACCTGTGAGGAAGTCCACATCATAACTTCACAAAGAATCACAACTAACAAAGAACATCAGGGCTTTAAACTATTTAAAGTATTTAAAAATCTCAATCTGGAGTAAAACTTTGAGAGATCAGTTTTAGGGACCTCATCTAACACAGCCAGTACATTTTTCCTCCTGAATGTCTCCTGTCTTCCACTCATCCAGGTTACGACATGTCAACCTTCATCAGGCGATACAGTCGCTACCTGAATGAAAAGGCCATGTCCTATAGACTGGTGGCTGTGGATTTCACCAAGATGAAGAGGGGGTAGGGCTGATCACACACACGAAATGTCAGCTGCTCTCATATTTCACACTCATGGTGTAACAAGCCAGAAGATGTGGTCCATCTTTTGGATCTGAACTCTTAGTGCAGCTCCCCTGTAGGCAGGTTAATACAACCTGGCAGGAATGCTTCTTAAATTAAAAAAAAAGTTTTAAAAGACTTTTGGACTACTTTGTCATGTTTT
Source organism: Melanotaenia boesemani (assembly GCF_017639745.1). Lineage (NCBI taxonomy): Eukaryota > Metazoa > Chordata > Actinopteri > Atheriniformes > Melanotaeniidae > Melanotaenia > Melanotaenia boesemani. The sequence goes on along the minus strand of NC_055686.1, from coordinate 38,653,507 downwards.
GCATCTCTTCAGTCTTTTTGTTTCATTTGCATGAAAATACGCCTTTAAAAGGCTTTTTTTTTCCTGCCTAATTGCTTGTGTGTATTCCTCCTTGTCAGTATTGACGGTGTGATGCGCACGATGAACACAGAAAAGCTGATCAAGACTCTGCCCATCATCCAGAACCAGTTGGACGCTCTGCTGGATTTCCAGGTATGAAGAGTCTTTGTGTTTTTACGTGTGTCTTGCCAGCGATGTGGATGACTCGCTTTCCAATCAAAATGTAAATTGAAAGAAAACGTTTGCCAAGTTTGGGACCTCTAATTAATGGAGTATAGGAAGCATATCACAGACTAGGACTGGGTGGGGATCTGAGGAAAATGGTTGGTGCATTGTGGTTTGTGACAGCAAGCTTTAAAGAATGGAAAAAGAATGGTGATGAAGGTCAGATGAAGGAGTAGCTGGTTACTTCATGCCAGTTGACATGGATCACATTATCGAGAAGAAATTTAGAAGTTTCTTTGTAAAAAGAGGTTTGAAAAGATATGATGAAGACATCATCTCACCTTTCTCCTCTCTGCAGGCCAACCCTAACGAGCTGACCAATGGCGTGATCAACTCGGCCTTCATGCTCCTCTTTAAAGACTCCATCAGGCTCTTTGCTGCTTACAATGAAGGAGTCATCAACCTGTTGGGTAGGACACTTTCAGACATGCTTTCCATGGAACATAATGTGTTGTCAAAAAACTTTCAGCCTGTCTCCATGAGATGTCTCCATCTCAACATGCAACTAGATCTCAGCCAATTACAGTTTCCACTAGCCAAATTATAGCCAGATTATAACTGTGCAACTGAATTCTCGTTCGTTTGATCGATCGATCGACTTTTGGGATTTAGCTCCCCCTGACGCTTGTGTTGTGTGTTGGGCTACGTTACGCTATTGTTGGACCTGACCGGGACAAACAAAGGAAGAACACGCTGACAAAGATACAACCAAAAGAAAGATGTAAAACATCTTACAGCTTCTGTAAGAAAACAAAGCAGACAATCATGAGGAGCACCAATGAGAAAACAAGAGAAATACACAAATTTATCACTGCATTTAAATCATATATCTTTGATATTTTCTTCATGAAATGCTAAATAATGTTCCCTGTGCTCTTTTCCACAAGGAGCAAAGTAAATTTTGCTTTTAACTAATTTGAAATGATCTACTGGAAACTTAAGCTGAGTCGATATTTTTACATCATGAGTTAAATGTGAATATTTGATCAGAAGTCAAAGATGTATCCAAGTAAAAAATAATACAGATGGATGTCTTCAGGCTGTCCAAGTAAGCTTGGGCAGTTTCATGGTCTTCAGTCTCCACCACACAAAACGTTACATGCATGTACGAACTCCAGCCCTGTTTCATGCATGACAGCATGCCGAATGTTGAGACTAAAGAATATACATATTTTTCTATCAAAACTTAATAGAAATTAAAGAGAGAGCACCAAAGGTAACCAGAACAGCACAATCTGTACAGAGAGCACAGGTTGGACTTGTTGGATTATTTTCCAAACCACTGGTTTTGACAGTTCAGACATTTTTAGTCATATGTGATCTTCCATCACCTGCTAATTTCACTTTCTAGCAAAACAAGAGAAAGAGAAACTGCTAGAGCTTGTCTTCCTCTTACTGTGTGAATAAGACAACAGAGAAGCTGGAGTCGTTATTCTGCAGCAGCTCTTTTACTGTCTGCTCTCGTCTGAAAGCTGTCATGTGAACAAAGAGCTGACTGGTGCAAACCAAAAAGACAATAAAAGCCAAAACAACTGCAGCTACTCTCATCACACGGCCGTCCTGTAAGCAGAGTTTAAATATCTCCACTCTGACCAGTTTCCAAGAATATTCGTTTGTTAGGAGGCAGAAACTGTGTTTGCAAGTGGTTGATAGCAAACAAAGAGAAAAGCCGGTTTGTGCTCACAGGGCCTAAAAATGATGTTTATTCATGTAAATGTTTAAACAGTTCAGGGGTTTCATCATCTCCGGTTCATAATCTGGAGAAATCTCTGTAAGCCGACACAAAAGGCAACAATGAGAACAAGCTGCAGCACCGCATTACAAACAGACTAAAATCCTGTCCACTCATGTAAATCTTCATATGTGGAAGATGTGTAACAGCAGCGCTCACACAGCCGGCCTGCCACACCGACACAGTAGGTCCTGACAAGCTGTCATGTTGCTGCCAAACGCTTCGGTCTCCACCTGATCATTTTCTGATGGCTCCTGCCTCCTTCCTCGCTTCTGTTCTTCCCTCATTTAACACTTCCTTTCTGCCCTTTTCCTTTTAAACCTTTGTTTGCCTCTAATGTGTGTTTTTAATGTCTCCACAGAGAAATACTTTGACATGAAGAAAAATCAGTGTAAAGATGCTCTCGACATCTACAAGAAATTTCTTTACAGGATGACGAAGCTGTCGGAGTTCCTCAAAGTGGCGGAGGTACATTTACATGTACACACACACAGATATGTGCAAACAGTCATTTAACAAGTGCATTTTTCACACTTAAGATGCTCACTCAGCTACGTTCAATCCAGCAAACCTGACCTTCCTCTTACTGCCCCACATCTGCTTACACACACACACACACATATATATGTATGTATATATATATATATATATATATATATATATATATATATATATATATATATATATATATGTGTATATATATATATATATATATATATATATATATGTATATATATAAAATTTGTAGGCCCAAAGTAGCCCTAAGATGGAGGATGTGGTCATGTGCTCCGTCAGCCCCCGCTCCCTCTGCTCCCTCGCTCTCCCTCTTCCCCCCTGACAAAGATGGATACTCGTGGCTCTCCGCCGCCCAGCGCTCACAGATCATCCCTCTGTCTCTCTTCTCTCCTGTGCCCAATTCTTTCCCTCCCACCATTTTTTTCCTCTTTCAGACTTGAAATGGTGAAAATAAGCTGCTGTAATTTCAGCAGAGGGAAACACTCCAGGGGCTTCACATCCTCTGTAATGTAGACAGAAGGATGTGTTCCCATTCAGATCTCTGTATTTCTATAATTATGTTTTAAAGAGCTCCCTGGACAGTTTGAGGTTAAATGTAGAGTTTGTATTTAAAGGAAAGAAAAGATGTAGTCAGTGAACAAATAAGTTTCTACTTTTAGTTTCTTTGTCTTAATTGTATAAAAAAATAAAAGTAAAGCCCAACTCCTGTTTTCTAAAAATCCTTTCCCCTTTAACCCCATACAAATTCCAAAAACCACCCTGTAAACTACTCAAACCACATTTTCAAACAGAGAAATAATTTGCGTGTTATGTAAAATAAGACATGTTTCTTATTACATTTTTGAATTGTCTTGTCCTGTGGCTCAAATGATGTTTTAGCCTTTTAAATGTTTGACATCTGTTCTTTCGACAGGATGCTAAAACATGTAACTCCCACTGATGGTACTTCAAAAAGTTAAATTTAGCACCTACAGTACTTTTAGTATAGATTTGTTTGATTAGACTGGTATGTTATTGTGACCTTAACACATGATGTAAAAATAACCTGAGTACAATGCAGACAGATTCCTGTCCACACCCGCTTCACAGTCCAGAAGACGACTGATGCAAACCGATTTGTTCCAGTTGTTCTAAACAGAACATCTGGTTTTACGTTCAAGGTTTTACCAGAATGAGGAAAATGTCTTGTAATTCATAGGTGTTAAAATGAAGCAAATGCAACCTAATATTAACAACACATCACATTATACAGTTTAAATGTTTAACAAAAACTAAGAAGAAATTCAGAAGAACTTTCTGCAAAAACTCTCACAGCTTCTGTTAAATTGCTGCCTGGTGCTGCTGATTAAATACACTTGATTAACTTGTCATCAGTGAGTGTGAAGGCCTCCGTAAAAGCAGAAGGTTAGGCAGTTCACTACTTTTTTTAAGGCTTGTGTTGACACAATGCCAAGAAGGAAACGTACGTCAGGCCACTTGTGGACAATATGGGACTCCATCATGCTTCACTGAGAGATTCAAGGGAGTTATCCTCCTTCCCAGGAATGAAGTTCAACAGAGTTTTACCCCAAGGACAAACAGTCCAACATTCAGCTCACAGAAAACCCAAACGCTGCTTCTCAGACTCTACAGGCCTTATTTACATGGTACAGTTAGAAAGACTGAGTATGCTTTGCTTTGAATTGTTGCTTCCTCTCGCTTAGAAAACCATGACAGCACAACTAAGGATTGCAGAAATATATCTGAACAAAACATCTAAAACAGCCATCTTTAGACAGATGAGACCAAGCGGAGCTCTTCTGGTGGTGGTGGAGGAGTGATGGACACTTTGCAGGCCCTGCATGGACCATGAACTCCTCTACATAGCAAAGTATTGCAGTCGTATGTAACACCGTCATGTGTGTTAGCTAAAACAATGATCCCAAACACAGCGACAAATCATTGGTTTCTGATAGAAAGCGTTCCAAAGGATAACACGCTAAAGTAGGAAACTTGTTTCCATCATGGTCCTTGGTGTAAAAACAACAGAATGGCTGAAAATGAAAAGAAGCTAGGTGTGTCAGTGACCCAGTGAAATCAACACTGATGTGACTTCCTTCAGAAAGCTGCTCATACGTGAGTGTTTGCAAACATCAATGAAGCGACGCAGCAGTGTAAAGAGCTGGCCAGAACCCTCACGTCCACATTTCACACTGATTGTCAGCCGGAAAACGACTACTTCTGGTTATTCCTGCTAAATGTGCAGAGTCGTGGGGATGTTCAGCGTATACTGATCACAACCAAGTTTTATCCTCAATCCAGTTCAGAGTCACGGTATTGTTACTAAGAATGTGTCACTGTTCAGTTTCAAGTTTCCTTCTTTACTTTCAAAGAATACTCGATAGGACGTCATAACCAAAAAAATGAAATGAAGTTGAAGTAAAATAAACAGCAGCTTGGACTCTTTAAACACTTTTATTTCTGCTGTAATAATCCAGCAGTAAAAGTTTGAGGTGATTTCTAACGAACGGTCTGAAATGATGTTTAATCTGTGTGTCCTGAGATGTGTCAGATGTTATCCGTCTTCGTTGTAAGTCTCATGGAGTTGATTTTAGAGTAGAGGACGTGGTGTTATCCCACCATCATTCATGGCTGCGCTCCCTCATTGGTCCGACATGTTTACCACTGCCGCCATCTTTCACTGTGGACATCGGTTGGTTCATCGGCCAACTCCCGTCCAAAACGTTTGCTTGTTTATTTCTGTTGTCGTTTATGTTGACCCTGTCACTGCATGAAGTAATGATTCCCGTTTGTTTTTCATTTTTTCTTCTCCATTTTATCCCACCTACCTCTTCCCTTTGTTTTGAAATTTTTTATTTATTTTTTGACGACAGCAAGTTGGAATAGATCAGGGTGACATCCCAGATCTCTCACAGGTCAGTGTACATCTCACCTTCCACCTCTCTGACTCTAGCTTTTTTCTTGTTGTCTATCGTTTCCTCTTCCTGTTTTCAGACATCTTTCTCTTCTAGTTCATGTGGTATCACCCGTCCATCCAGCAGCTCACACCTTATTTACCTCATGTGTATGCCTGTGTTCCTGCTAACTCTCCTGTTCACCCTCCACCAGCCACTTTTTAAGTTATTTAACCATCTCGTCCAGTCTGATATCACTGTTTGAAATCCAGTCCCAGTACCCTGGCTTTTCCTCCCTCTTAAATGCTCTTAGAAATGTAGGTGTGTGAAGTCAGACTACTGAACACACCTGATACAGTTTTAATCATTATTTGTGTTAAAACCCTGAGAGAAGGCAAACAGAAGCTCAGACCTTGAATTTACAAAAACAAGGATAACTGCAACAAAGAGCTTAAAACCAGGATGGCGTTGCTTTAGGAGGATGTGGTTTCTGTGTTTAAACATCAAGCTGATAATTGCCTTTTTGTCTAATTGTCAAGCTGTTCACAGGATTTGCTTGAAGGATAAATTTTCATGGGTGGACCTCAGAGACTTTGTAGATTTTCTAGGTTAGGTCATGAGGAAAAGAAGAAAAATCTTCATATAAAATGCAGCTTAATGTTGATCTTCTGTTTGTTTTTGTTTTTTTATTATTTTTACTTTGAATAATAAACTTGTTAAAATGGAAGTCACGTTTCCCCGTTTTCGGCGTTTCTCTGATTAATGGTGCGTTCCTGTTGTGTTCCTGAGCGCCCGAGAGTCGGTGGTATTACGAGGCGATTGGCGTTCCCGTTGTACCGCCTCAGGAAAAATGGGTGCTTCCAAAATATCCACGTGGAGAGCATCTACAGTTGCATCATATAAAACTAGAAAATGACAAACCAATAGTATAAATGTGCAACCACGAAATCACCAGCCAACTGGTGCTAAAGAACTCCACCGTATAAACTTAATTATCTGTAACAACTCAGTGCTGTTTACATGTGAAACACACAAACCACGACAGAAAGAAATTTGATAAAAACAAGAATGGACTTGAGGCTAAACTAGCTTCGAAGGCTTCAACTTTCAGTCAGGTTTATCTTGGCTGTCATTGGTTGTATGAGCACATATCGATGATCTCCAAAGGATTTCTACACACACTCGTCACATAGCACCTTCTTAAGGCCAGAATTTTTACTTATCCAGGCTTTGTGTAGGAAAAACATTCAGCTTTGTTTTGCTGTTTGACTACCACAACAGCCCATTATGGAAAGATTAGAGGCATCACATGTAAAAATAGACATGCTAGCATGTTAACATGAAATGAAAAATACTTTAATAATCCCAAAGGGAAATAGCAATTTTTCAAATCCAAACTGCTTTCAAGAACAAGTAAACTGAGTCCCAGCAGTGTTTTAGACTTTGTTTAAACCTGTGTTTTGGTATTTTATATAATCAAAATATCAGAGGTGGAACAAATTACAACCAACTAAATGAGCACGTCAAAAAGGTCAAGAAGCTTTGGACTGTCATTCGCCCTGAGTGTTACACACTGAGCTGCAGCAGTGCTAGGTCTATCGGCCCAGCACACCGTGATATAGTTATATTTCATGACTTATACAAGTTTAATGTCGCTCCTCTGCAGGGTGTCTGCTTGCTTCAGGCACCAAAACCAACCAAGATTCACATAACAGTGGAATGAGCTGGTAGACACACTGAAATAATCTGCAGTTAAAGAAGGAAAAGGGGAAATGTTTACTGGCTGATTGACAGTGTAAGCTCAACAACTTTGGTACTTTTTGTGTCCCAAGAATACAACCCTTCCCCCTAACACACTCTTTAGGATTCAAAAGCCTCAGCAGAACCAAACTTTGGCCATTCATTACTAAAAACCATTAAGATGTAAATGTGGGAAGTTTACAGCATGGACTGTACGAGTGTTAAACTCATGGGCTGTAGTAGTTACAGGCTTTTCTTTCCCCCTCTGTCACAGAGAACAAAAGGATCATACATTGTAGGTGGTGGGTTGCACACTGTACAGCTTAACCCCTCTGACCCGCTTAAAGGAAAATTCAAGCATTTTTCTTTGGTTCGCTTTTTTCCCAACTTGTTTAATGGGGACAAAAATCTGTGGAACTTGTTTGCGGTTGAGCAAGAATACATTAAATTATGAAATTAAAAAATTTTCTGTCTTTTTCGGCCACGTTTGGATTAATTTTCTGTGTGTGTGCGAAGCGTTGAGTCAGTTTCATCGATGTAGAAGTGTCAGGTCTCCGTAGGTTCGTCTGTCCTGGAAGTTGTGTTTTGTACACAGTGTTTATCAAAACCACAAATTCACTAGTTATAACTCCACAGCCGGGTTTTTTTTAATTTCCAAACTTGGAACCAGAAGGTTTTCACCTTTTTTTGCAGTGTAAGCTTTTGTCTGAATGGGAACCAGGACAGGCGACACCAGCAGGTTCCTCCATCATCCTGCCTCCGCCTGCTTTCAGGATTATTAGTTTTTGTCTTTGCATCTTTTATTATAGACTTAGAGATGGAAACCAAACTGTCAAAACAACCAATTCTAACGATTCTTGTCCCTATAAAAACCCAAAAAGATAAAAAAAAGACTTGATTCAACAACAGCGGGATTTTCCTTTAAGTCTGTGCATGAGTTATTCTCATACGTGTAAATGTGTTTCAAACATGCACACAGACACCTCGAGCTGTCTCGGGCATGCTCCTCCCTTTCTTTTCTTTTCTACTTCCTTGCGTTGAGTGACCTGATAGGGACTCGGTACATTTCATGCGTGCTAACCTCAGGTGGCTTGCTTGTAGCTGTAAAACACACACAGCAACCACGCACACGCTGCTCTGGCACAACAAGCACAAGGCCATGGAAGCTCATGAAGGAACCGAGGCTTCCCTCCCTCCACCCACCCCACCACCTCAGTCTGCATGAAAGAGCATCCACATAGAAGTTGGAGTCGCTCCTTCTCCTTAGTCGTTCTTTATTTCATGTTTGTCATGCAGGACGTGGTTGCTGCCGCATTCATAGCAGCGGTACTTTTATAGTCAGCGACCTGGATATTACTGTGTAACTGCAGTCATCAATAGAGACATGAAAGAGGATTCTCTTTTAAACTTCTTTGCTCTTTTCTTTTATTGTGTTTTTCAGAGCTTGAGCGATCACTAATAAGTGTCTGAAGTCAGTAAAGAGACAGTTCATAGATGCCTGCTGGCTGCAGCGATGCATATAGAGCTAATATTGACTGGGCATCCACAAGACCGTATTTTACCTTTTTAAACCCGCTGACAGTTAAAGATGTGCTCCTTTTCTTCTGCAAATCACTGTTTCTTTTAACACCCTGGCAACAGTTTGGCGAGCGCGTACCATCGTGGAGCATGTCTGCAGCCCTGCCGACAGCACAGTCTGCATTCTTGTGGATGGAGAGTCAGACATGACGTTGTCATATTTTCGCAGTGGAATAATTTCCCCCTTCTCTCTGAGAGCTGAGCTGTCCCCACACCCCCCTTATTTTTGTTTCAAAAAATCCTGTGTGTTCATTTCTAGATGTGCCTTAGAGATGTGCACTGAATAATGCAGCTGTATGGCTCTTTTTCATTTTCCCCTCTGTGGTCTTTGGAGTATTAATGAGGCGCCTAACAAGCAGTGAAGTTGTTGTATTTTTCAGCACGAACAACTGGAACTCAGCTTAGATTTTGGAGCTGAACTGTGTTATCTGTAGCAGCTTAGCAACAATCCCTTCATGACATCTCACGGAGTTGCACTCCAGAACAGTTGTGCATAAATTTTGTGCATCTGTTGATTGTTAAAAACCAAAGGTTTTTCCTTTTTTTTCCCCCCCAGCAAGTATAAGTATAAAATCAGTCCCAAGGTGCAACATTTATATCAGGTTTTTAGTGAAACTACAGCAGAGACATGCTAACAAGTCAAAGTCCATCCAGGCGCTCTTCTTAAAAGCAAGACAGGACACAGAGCGATGGGGTGTAGAAGTAGTCTACCATAAATGGTCTCCCGTAGGTATCCTTGCCTTCTGCTCATGTGAAGTCAAGAAAAGAAGGTGCAATTTCTCCTTTTGCTCCCAACCTTTTTCCTCACTCTTTGTTTTCTAACCTCTTCCTTTGTTCTCGTTCCCCTTTGAGTCTCCTGCTAACAATGTGAGTGTTTGCTGCATGTTGCCATGGCTATTCTTGGAGCCTGATGCACTCTGTTACCTTCCTGTGAGACCCACTAACTCTGGGTGCTGTGTTTGTGTGCGTATAACTCTGTGTAGGCAGGTTTTTGCATAAGAGAGAAACCAAAAAAAGAAAGTTGAGCAGATTGAATGTCTCTTTTCTCCTGTTGCTCACTGTCATTCCTCTCTCAGGCCCCCAGCAGCCTCCTGGAGGCTTTGGAGCAGCACTTGGCCTCTCTGGAGGGCAAGAAGACAAAGGAGCTGAATGCAGACACCAGGTAGGTATTTAACTTTCTTTCCGGTTGCATCAGGTTTGAATCTGAAAAGTACAGAACTTTAAAACTCACCAAGGTTTAATAGTAAATATCACAGCTCTACTCTAACCTGTGCTGCAGAGCATCCACCTTGTCGAGCGCTGTCTCTTCTCTCTCCACCACCGGCATGTCCTTCAGCCGCATGGATGAGAAGGAGAAGCAGCAGGCCTTAGAGGAGGAACAGGCCACACTGCAGGCTCTGAAGGTAACACATTTTCATCCTTTTTAAACCAAATTAGCTCTGGCTGAGGTGGTTATACCTCGTCCAGAACAGCAGGCTAGCAAGTTACTGCTGTGTCTGTTTCTAAGTGACTCTTCAAATGGAAGCACTTCACCAGGGTTTTAAGCTGCTGTTTGAAGCACAGAAAGACTCAGACAGTCATTTGCTGTTTAGTTTGTCCTGTCAAGTTTCACGGAACCTGGAAGCTGAGCATCCAGAGGAAATCCAGGAAGCCTGAAGTGTCCAGAACTTTCTGCTGTGTGGAAATTGTTCACTAGAATTACCAAACACCTGTCAGCTGCCTTAAAGCTGAGGCTTTTCCAGGCCTCCCAGAGCATCAGATCGTCCACAACAGTCAGCTCGCATATGTAAACACTTGGGGAAGAAGAGGTGGAATTTACATGGCAAAGGCTGGAAACAACATTTTTCTTGGAGATTAAGACGTGGAAGTATATTAATGCACAAGCAGACATTAAATCAGTAAGAAAAGCAAGAGCAAACATTGTAAAACTCCACTCTGCTGGCTGACAGCTCTCTTTGCTAGTCTTTTGCTGAGAGGTGACTTTTTACTTACAGAATAGCAGCTTTAACTGGGCCCAGAGAGGTGTCAAATTTTGGGTTTCCCAAAATGTTAGGACTTTTAAAATGTTTTCATGTAGCAGCAAAAGTACAAAGACTATTTTTCATCAATTCTTCTGTGAGTAAATGTTAACTAACCTAGTAAATCAGCACATAGGCAGGTATGAATGGGAAGCTCAAATTTAATATTGCCTGCTAATCATTTTATGTTTCATGTCATTTTAGTTCATATTTATGTTTTTTTTCCTGAAGACATTTGGATCTTGGTACATAGTTGCCATCAAACTCCATTAAAAAGATAAAATTACACAGTGAGTTTCTAACGTAGGATGGATGAGAACAGGCTTCATTAGATATTGAATGTGAAAGTGTTGATTGCACCTGTAACCTGGATGCACAGGTTAGACTTCAGGAATTCAATAATCATGGGTTTTACTGCAGTCATTTCCCACTAAAAGAAAACTGAGACACTGGGCTCTAAATTTGCTCCGCTTTGTTCTATAAATCAGACGGTCCATGGTAGGCGCCCGCTGGTAGGCGCCCGCTGGTAGGCTGTCCAGCAACTTTGTGGTTTGAGATCTGAACTCCAGTTGAGGACAAAGGCCAACGGCCTCGGTGGCGAGCCAAGCAATAGAAAAGTCAAGTGTAAAATGTGTTGACATTTCTGTGTGCGGCCCTGGGGGCCCTTGCCTTACAGCAAACTGTAATTGAGAAAGAGCAGTGAAGCTCCAACGCAGACACACAGCAGCTCAGTGTGTGTTTTGCATGCTGCCAGAGCAGATGCAGCATGTGTCCCGCAGCGTTGCCAGCATCTTTGCGAGCTGTGTGTGTACACAAAGTGTGTGCGATTATACGCGCGATGTGTTGCCAGAGTGTTTGTGTGAGCGTTTGATTGGATTTTAGTGCACTGTTTACTCTGTGCCCTTGGTTGCTCTGCTTCTGCCAAGGTCCACTGATTACCTTTTGGGTTTAGTTAGAAAAGAGAGGCCTGATAAAGTGAGAGCGAGAACATAACAGAGTGAGATAGAGCTGGAGGTTAGCAGGGGTCGTCCAGATACTCCAGTCCAGCTGTCTGCGCTCTCTGGTGTCCATATGGACCCGACACACACATACAGAAACACTTCCACACTCAGCTACTGTCCAGCTGGGGCCTTCACCCAAACAATAACAGCAGTTCCCATTTGTTCCTTGCTACGCCGTCAGAATAGAAATGAGGAGGAGTCGGCCGGCCAAGGCAGGTACAGCAGGAGATTCTGTTTATTAGTCCGTTAAAGGTGGAGGAGGTTGTTGAAACGTTTCCTAACTTTAAAGTTTGTGCTGAATTAAAACCTCTGGCTGGCCATGTGTAAATAAAAGCCGCCTTTCCGTCCGTCTGTGGCCTTCCATGTCTGCTACGCTGCTGTACTTTAAATGGCTTCGCTTGTCTTCAACACGTACATGCTGTAAGACATGAGCATGTACTTTCCTTTTCCTTTAAGAAAACAATAATGAAAACACACAGAAGTGTCTCCCCCGGGCTTCTTCCACATAAGATACAAGCGTTTAATCCCTGCGGAGACATTCGGCCATTGCTGCGGCAAATAGGATCTAAGGGGAAATGTAGGCAGATGGTGGATGTGTGTGAAATATGAAAGAAAGCTTTGTGCTTAGCAGAGGTTGCAGCAATGCTAGCAGGTTCAGATAAGAGAAATGAGCCTTCTTTGCCATTTAGATGTCCCTGCTGTTATCAGTCTGCAAAGAGGGGATTCAGGATGTAGTCAAGCTCTGGTCTTTTTACTGGGTTTGTAAAAGTCAGTGGCTTTCTTATCTGAGAGCAGTCTGAGGTCTGAAAATGTTGTCTTGCAAACATCAGCAGAGTTACACTAAAAGAAGTTTGCTGTTTTAGTCACATGAGGCTTCATATCCATTTAGTTTATCACCTTGAATCAGCAAAACAAACAAAAACAAATATTAAAACCTACGGCTGTTTTGTCTTTGGCTGGATTTCAGGTTGTCGCAGCAGCTGGACTTTGCTGATGTTGGTGTATATGCCACCAGAAAGAACTACAGCCTGCATGTCAGCAGCACCTGGGGCTCTGCTGGACAGGGTCAAATACTGGATGAGGGCTGGGAATTTAAATGATGAAGCACTGACAAATATTCCAATTAGTTTTAACATACTTTGTGCTGCTTGTGTGTCATTACGCTTTTGTGTCTGCTTAACTTCACACCACTAAGCACCGAATCTGAGCTCTAAACTGATTGGAAATTTTGCTAGAAGCAAGTCTGCATCTAAAGCCAAAAATAAAGTGAATGTCACCAAAAGGCAGCGTGCAGCTTTCTCCTGTGTCTATTTCTGTGATGAGATTCCTGACTATAATCTCTACACATGACCTGCAAGGACTCAGATTAGGACATTTATTTGTCTTCGTGCTCAGTTTAAGTTGTGTCAGATTCAAGGACTGTCTTTGAGCCAAGAGTCCTCACTCTGTTTCTGTGTGTTTTCCAGGACCAGCGCCTGAAGGAGATCAGCCTGCAGACTCCACCCTCTGCCTCCCCCAGCAGCCAGTCGATAGGCAGTGCCAACAACAACCACATCACACAAACCCCCGAGTTGTTCAGCTCCACGCTGACCGCCCACAGGTGCACACACACACACACACACACACACCCCATCAAATATCTGTCTGCTCATACACTCCTATATCTATCATGTTAGAAATGATACCTGGCTCACCAAGTGAGGCAAATGCAATGATCTTCAAGTTTTATAAGCCAATATTTTATTCGTGATAAAGCGTATCAGATGTTTTACTGTTTAATGAAACTCCTCTTTAATTTTATGGAAGAAACTTGTATGAAAAAGGTTGGGCCCAGGACAACCAAAGAATGGAAAAGTAAGTGTGAATAAAGTAAAACAGCTGGAGGACCATGTTAAAAGTATTTAGGGTAATTGTCAACACATCAGGAAACTGATTTGGGAGCAAGGAGAGCACTTTGGAGAGGTAGAGTCTCTTAGAAATAGCCAGATAGGTAAGCAAAAAAATAAAAGGTTTACAAAATAAGGAGAGATTTAAAAAAATGTCTTCCAGTTTAGAATTGTGAAGACAATAAAGTGCATAATAATCATCCAGAGAGTCTAGAGATGTCTATATTTCAGTATTGGATGTTGGGATCTTTGGGCCCTCAGGCCTCAGATAGACGTGGTTCTGTCATGGAAATCATGCTCATTTCATCCATGGATGCTGCTGTATTTAACATGATCCAGAAATGTCATCATCTGGTCCAAAGCCCATTAAAAATGAGAGTGTATGAGCAGCGTGTATGAACAGTTGGTGCTCATGAAGCGGCTAGCTTGTAGAACAGGAAGCGCTACCAGTGCTGAAACGTCTTTGCCTCCATCATGTAGTTCTTCAGGGAAGGCCTTGCATGTTTCAGCATGTCCAGACTTTTCACAAGCTGAAACCATTTAAGACATCATGGAAAAGAAAATACAACAAAGAACTGGTCCTGAGGTCAGCTAGAACCCTGTTTCAGACAAGAATATGACAATATTCCTCTCTGAGGTTACAGGCAGTTGTTTAAAAAAGGATGCTACACAACAGTAACCACGATCCTGTCCTGAGCTTTTTTTATACGCCGCCATCAAATTCAAGATGAGTTCATCTTTTGCATTAAATAGTAAAATGTCTCACTTCCAGTATTTGATATGTTTACTATGTTCTGTGGCCAGTAATTAGCATATTTATGAGATTTGCAAATCATTTCTGTTTGTTTTACTTGCATTTCTTGGGGCTTTTTTCAACCCATTTTGTGTTAGCATGACTTCTCAGACATGAAATAAAGAACGGAAACAGATAAACTGACCCTTTGAGAAGCTTCGGAGTCAGAAAGCCAGCAGATGAGCAGCTCCAGCGTCTTTCTTCCAGCAGTTTAATCCATGTTGTTTTAGGGAAAAGTCCATCAAGAATCTGCTTTTCTTTTTTTCTCCATCGCCTCGGTCTGTCCAGGTCTGACCTCGCGTGTGACCTCGCGTGTGACCTCGCGTGTGACCTCGCGTGTGACACGGCTCTAGTAGTTTTTATCCACACTAACAGCAGTACGGTGCGAAACTTTGTGGCGTTTTGCTGCCTGTTTGAAAACCGTAGCTTCTCATGTGTCTTCGGCTGAAAGTCTAAATCGTCGTGTGAATATTTTTGATAAAACTGTCGCAGTCAGGTGTGTCATGAGATGATTTCACTGTAAAAATCCGTTGGTTCCAGAGCCGAGCGGTTTTCTGTAGGTGGTTATGACTCCAGCTTCTCCGTCATGCTGAAGAATGTTTTTGACTCTCTGATTGTGCTGCGATGGACAAGAAACTAAATGTCTGAAACGCCTGAAACTTTGACAAAACTGTTTAAATGTGAGTTTTAAATCAGGTTTTAAAGGTTTAAAAGCAAACGAGGATAAAAACTTCATCACAGAGCTGAAAACAGGTGTTTCTGCAGCTGCATGTGACGGCTCAGCATTCCTGTTACTGCCATTAGGAAAAAGATATCCAAAGATACACACAAACATCTGAGAAAGAAGAAGTTTAAAAAAGAGGGATGAAAAAAAGACAAATAAGTATAAATCTGCTCATCAACATGCCTTTTCCTTTGGCTCTTGGATTTTCTTTTAGTTATTTACACTTTTAAAGTTTATGCACAAAGATTCAGGATAGTTTACGTCAGAAGACCGTGGCATCATCTCATACCTCCACATTTAATCGTTGTTTCACCCTCAGATCATTATACTGGCTGTAATGTTTACTTTTTGTAGGTTTTTAGCTGAGCCCTTTTATATCTCCCACAGAGACACAGCCTACAGCATTAACCCCCCAGTCGAGAAGAAATTCACCACCTTTTTTTCCCTCCAGACATAAATGTGCTCACTGACAAAAACGGAAAGGCCGTGTTTAGTTCATTTGCAAACAGCTGACACTGAATTTTAAGTGAGGAAAGACGTCCTCTAACTCTTCTTTACTCAACATTTTTGTGCAGATGTATTTGCAGTGACTCCAGAGTCTTAATAGAGACTTAAGGTCTTTTGTTGTCAAAAATGGGCTTTGATTTGCTTCTTGCAAACCCACGAGCAGTTCTCACCACTTTGTTGGACTTCCAGACCTCAGCTTGGCCTCCCGCACTCCTGCCAACAGCCACGTCTTCAGTGCATTAACCAGATGAGGAGGCACCTCATGAAACCCGTTTGAGCGCTAGTTTGTCACCTAGACAAGGCAGTGGCTGCTGATTGTTGGGAGTCTGGAGTGATTATTACACAGGCTTCTGAACGTCAGGTATCCTGGTAGAATGACTTTCTGACTCTGGCTGTAACCTTGTCAAAGCGGGACTGTTTGTTTCTGGTAATCGGAGCAGGATTTGCTCTCCGTATGCACACAGTGTAACGGGCTGTGAATTTACTGCTGCAACTGTTTTATTGCTCAGTGGAAGTTTTTACAGCCCTTCAGAGAAAGATGGGATTAATCTTTATCTGGGACAAATGAACATTTTTATTGGAGCTATTTATACTCAATAGATTAAATATTAATGTTCAGTCTCCATCTGTCTTTCAATTTCTCCCCTAACTCACTGTTTTCCTGAACCACTGCTCTCATCCTCCTCTCATATTTCTGATCCCTTCTTCCCCCGTCTTTTCCTCCTCAGTATGCCCAATCTGAACAGTGACCTGTTTGATCTTCAGCCGGCCTTCGTCCCCGCTGTGCAGAGCACTCCCGTGTCCACCAACAGTGCCTGGGGAGGTGAGTTCCCTACTCCTTTAAGTTTACTCATTTATCAGATGTAAGCAATTTAATTTATTGCTGAAATATTCCCCTTAGCTAGTGCTTCATCTTTCTGCCCATCCATTCAACCATTCACCCTCCATCAGTCCCACCTTTTCCTTCAGAAACTGTTGTGGTCCAAGTCAGTGTCTGTTATCGAGACAAATCTGAGTAGAGTTAGTTTTCTTTTTAAGTCTTGAAACTGTTGGTTCTCGCATCGAGCAACTCACTAAACCTACCAGAGGAAACATCCTCAGCCTGGGAACGGTGGCTTCGGATGAAACGCCGGGCGCCAGCCTCCGCTCGCCCTGCATGTTTCTGAAAAAAGAGGGGTGACATTTCGGCTCGCTATCAGCAGCCTCATATCAAAGTGCGGCACAAAGATGCATCTGGAAGCTCCAGCAGCGTGAAGTATTAAAGTCTTTATGTCACAGGATTATGCCGAAGCCATTTAACCAAAAGATTTTCTTAGCATACTGTGGGTGTTATTATCGGTGACTCTGATTTGGGAGCTGAGATTAGAACCTCCTGTTCCTTTTTTAAAATACTGCACAAAGGACATTTGCTTCAGACGTGGAGTAAAAAGAGCAAAACAGAGATCAAGTTTTCAGCACAGGCGTCCAGTAAAGATGTATGTTGTCGCTTTAATCCTCTGCTGCACACATTATGATGCAAGGTAAAAAAACAGTGTTTTTATGTCCTGAATTAGACTAAATAAACGTAATCTAAAGGGTTTTTGTAGGCTTTTGGGGTTCATTGCCTGCAGGCAACATTGTACCATGATGGCGCACAAGTGAAGATTTGGTCAACATTTATATTTTAAGTGTAAAAGTAACTCTTCAAATAGGGTTTAATGTCGGAGTTTTGGACCAACGGGCCATTAAAATGAACCTCTGTTAGTCACACTTTACACAAAGTAAATTAAAATAAAGATCACAACCTTTAATAAACAAGGAACATCTTTGCTTTATTTGAATGTTTCCTGCCTTTAGTGACGTGTTGTCATCATCTGTGATGTTGAAGCATCATGAAGCAGTTTTTTATTCCCTCTTCTTCTTTCTGTTAACAGAGGAAAATTCAAACAGTAAATAAAGGCCTGCAGACCGTAGTATTAGCCTGAACCTGACGTTACATCTTTTACAGACCGAAAACAAAAACATTGTTATTGGTTCGCTGTCTTCCCTCCTGCATCTTGTAAATATGCTAGGCCAGAAATTGGCATGTTGCTTGAGGGCAGCACATGGAAATTCGGGATTGTGCTCATCTACTTTCTGAAGGGGGGGTACGGCAAATGAAGCAGATAGTAGCCATTAACTCAACTTGTAAGATGGAGTGTGTTAATTAAAGCATGTTTTTCATGCTGTCAGTCCTAGAATATATTTGGAAATAGTGTTTTCTCTTTCCCGAGAGTTAGACCTCATGTCTGTTTACAGTGGTGTTTCTATGGTGTACAAATGGCCCCTCCCTGGTGCTTCAAACAGCGACTAAGACAAAAATCAAAAGGTGCATCAGTGGATTTCCTCGTGAGCAGGCTTATCCCTCCTCTGAAAGCCCGACGTTCCCGTCAGCCTCCACAGAATCCCAAGTTACTAAGCAACAACAATGGAATAACGCTGAGGATTGTCGTGTCCATGTTCCTAATCTAATGGGATTAGTTTGGCGAGGGGGGCGGTGGTGGAGTTGTTACCAGAATAAAATTAGTCTCTGTGAATCCACAGCAATGTCCTTTGTGAGAGTATGTCACATTAAGCTGCTCCGGCTGCTATCTGATGCAGCTTAAAGAGCTGAAACACGGCCTTAATCAGTCATATTTAACTGCATTCCTCAGGACTGGAGAGCCAGCCGCTGCAGCAGACCACCCCAGCCATGACTGTAGATTTCGATGCTGTGTTTGGGAATAAGGCCACACCCAGTAACAACGGCCCACAACCTCCAGCTGGTAAAGCCCTCTCTGTCTGACTGTCCAGACAGACCCCAACTAAAGAAACAAAAGCAAACAAAACCAAAACAATGTGTAACCTTTTGGCTTTGCTGGCAGCGTGAGTGTAGCATTGAACTAACCCTCTGATGAGCTTCAGCAGCCTGTGGTCGATCTCGCCACTAACTCTGTCACGTTGCTTGTTGTTTGCATTCTTATGGCAGCAAGCCTGATTCTGCTGCAGACACTCCAAGGACCTCAACCTCAGCTGATCTTTCTAAAGTCCCTGAAAACTCGCGTTCAACGCGCTTGTATCCAAAACATTAAACATTTAGACTTCATGGTGAACAGAAATTTGTGACTTCACGCATCGATAAAACCAAGATGTTTGAGGACAAGCGTTTTCAGGGCCTTTAAAATTTGAATCAGGCATTTTCCTGGAACCAAAAACTGAATTAATCCAAGCCTGTTTTTCCTTGGTGCCTTTTCTTCCTCTTCACCATTCAAATAGAAGACCATTTATCTGTTATTTTTTTAATGTGGACACGGTATTTTACCCGTGTAACGCTTGTGTAATGATTGAAAAGGGAAGGGGTGCTTGGCACATGAGTATCTTGAGTGGAGCTGGCGTATTACTACCTCAGCCTGTCTTGTTGTGGTAACAGCTTCAGACCGATGCTTCTTAAGTAATGCAGGTCTGACACTTTGGCTCCGAGCTCTTTTATTAGCTTACTTTCCTTTAACCTCTCAGCATCTGTCTCAGCAACTCTCAAGGTTTTCACTATCCAAGATGCTCTCGTAGAGCTTGGTGTTTTAAGGCTCTGCTCCAAAGAAGCCACGACAGATTAGAGCTGCTTCCTGCAGAGGTCGTTTAAAAACGGTCTTTCATGAGGGAAGAGAAGAGCTCAGAAAGCTGAATTTATTTTAGATAAGGGAAGAAACTGCATCATCTTTAGCTGAAGGTTTTTTGTTGTGCAGGTGAGGACAGATTTGAATAGGCTGCCATGTGGAAAGTGGGTTTTCTTTGTTAAAGTTCAGGAAGCAATCAGAAAAACAGGCACATCTTCATTTACTAATGCCGGTTCTGACCAGCAGTTGGCAGGTAAATTAGTTGCTTCATGTTCGAGCTCACCTTGATCCTCTTGTGATCTTGGAAAAAAACAAAGTCCATTATGTTGTGATAACCGGTTACAGCAGGTGGGTGTGTGGAGAAAAGGCCAAATAAAGTTATAGAAAGAAAAATTCGGAGATGATGAACTAATAATGACACTAAAAATAAGTGCAGGATTGACTGTTTTCAGCTTCTGTGCTTCAGTGTCATTTTATTTCCTCCTAACGGTACGTTGTTGCTTGTAGTATTTACAGTAACAATATTATTGAGATGCTGATGAACCAAACTGTTTCTACTGCTATCTAATCACTCTGCTAAAATAACTTTTAGAATCTCCTAGAATTAGACATTTACATCTACTTGCCGTTTGTCCACATTCATGGCAGTAGCCATGTTTGTCACCATTTTTACTACGGTGTCTCTGATGGGACAAACTACTCCATAAGAGCCGTCTGAGCTGTAAATCTGTGGTACTGGCTTTGTGTGATAGATGCTAGAACACCGTTTAGGAGAAGTAACACCTTTAAAAGGACCATAGAAGAAGACATCACAACAGTGCTTGGCATTTCCAGATGTTCCCCTCCGTAGTATTAAATCATCTTACACACTGTAACGTTAAGAAATTTAGCTAGATTATCTTCGTTTTCCTCCTTTTGTTTAACAATTGACTAAAACTTAAAATATAATGTTAAGGAACTTTCAAAATTGTAAAACAACCAACTTGTTTCAGTTATACTTTTATTTTTATTGTTGGTGTTCAAATCACAGTATTTTGTATGTAAATATATGCTGTTTTGTTTTATGCCTCAGTCTCTGTTCTTTAAAACTGGTATTTTGTGAGGCCTCTACTTCTAAACAACAATAATCAAGTGAGTCCTCACTTCCCTTTTGTTTTTAGCCGTGTAGCCTTTACACCGCGAAGACAGCATCTATCAGCACAGCTGGACATGCACCAGGTTGGCTGCACGTACAAAACCGTTCACACTTGTGTGGTGACTTTATCAAAGACTTTCCGCCACGCTCGTGACTGGAGGTTCAGCTCTGGTGTGATAAAGTCTTTGAGAGTAAATTTCTCTGGCAGTCTCAGAGGCCTGAACTGCTGATTTCTGGCTCGCGCTCGTCTTATATAACCCTGTCAGTGTCTTTGGCTCGGCTCAGATTGAGCAGTCTGGTTCTGGCTTTGGGAAGACCAGCTTCTTTCTATAAATAGAGCTTCTGTTCAAGCTGCCATTACAACCACAGATACACCATCTGGGTAACTGGCAGCATCTCATACACCCCCTGTGTCATTGTTTCTGCTTCCCTTTGTGTTTTCTGTGGATTTCTCTGCATCTGCATGAGTCTGTACGTTTGTCGGGGTTCAGATTGGCTTGTGTGTTCGTTTTCATCCCATCTGCCTGCTTCTGCTCTTCTTTGTTTTGTTGTTGTTCACGCCATTCCCACCTTCCTCCTCCTCTCCCTCCCTCTCTTCATTTCATCTCCGTCGTCGCCTCATCGTCTCCTCCTCACACTTCACAAGGCGAGAATCACCCAGGCAACTCCTTTCCATCTGCTCTCCTCCTCTCTCACATTCACACTTTTAGGCCCCTTTGTTCCCGCTCCCTCCAAAACCTCTTTTATTTTATTTTTTTTCATCTATCAAATTTATTTTGAGAAATTGGATCCTGAACTTCTGATTTGCTGCATCTTTTATCTTTCTTTTCTTCCCTTTTCTTGGTTTCTTTAAAGGAGGTTTAATTTTACTGAGCAGATTTCACTCGTCTAAAAAGACTTTCCTTCTCTTATTCGTATGTATTTTGTATTTGTTTAGTTTTCTACTGGAACGTGACCCTTTTAACGTGAAGCTTCAGCCAATAAGGAGTTTTTCAACAGTTGAATCATTTTGTGTAAATTAATGTTGAGTCATACAGAAATCTGGAGGGAGTTTCATCACATTTACACAACTGTGAAAACAGATTAAATGCATATTGTGTTTTTATTAGTAGCGCCATGATAAATGTATTTATTGCCCATTATGCGTAAAAGAGAGCTGATCAGGGTCATTTTCTGTCGTCATGCTGAGAACAGTTTGGTTTGGACGTAACACACGCGTTGGATTATTTTGGTTTTTACTCCTCCACAGCGTAGGATGGTGAAGTAATGGATGTTTTCTCACAGCAGACGTTTCTGCTTGTCCCAGCATGAGAAGCTCAGGTGTAACGAATGGCATTACCTTCCTACTGCTGCGCCGCTAAACCTTGACAATAAAGCAACAGCAGAGCCGTCCTCCAGCTGTTCTGTAGCCATCATCGAGAGCTTTACTTCAGAAACCTCACAATGTTTTATTTTCAGAGTTTCAGACGTGACTGGAGAAGTTATGATGAGAATCCTCGGCTGATGTTTCCGGCCTGAAGTCTGAAATCTGTATAAAATGGATTCGGTTTATTCGTTACCTCAGGCGTCCCGCTGCAACACTGCAGGACAGTGGTCCTCCAGGGCCGGAGTTCACGGCCCTGCTTCGCCGGGTCTGCCTTTAATTTCGTCCTCATACGTCGTATTTTCCGCTTCATCCTGAGTAGCTCTTGTAGCTTGATTTGTTTCTCCATCCAGTCAGCGTTGCTGCATCTGACTGAATCAGAGCCGAGAGTTTGTCTCCATAAACGTCAGAGCTCGTCCAGCTGTTTGTGAAGGAATTCCTCTTTTCATGTTAGACTTTGTGTTTTTTATTCTGCCTGTCTGAAAGTTCCTGCTATCTTTAATTAATGCCTAAACACATTAAATGATCCTCTATGAGGCAGCGTTTGAGGTAATCTATAGATTTACCTGCAAAATCCTACAGGTGAAAAGTCGGCTTATTAAAGAGCAAAAACACTTTAATTCATGAAATTTGAATGTTCACTCAAATTAATGCTTTAAATCTACATTTTAAGCCCATCTCTGCTGTATAAGTGTAAGTTTAACATTTTATAAATGTCTACAATAAAGATCTACAGTAATTTACCTGAAACTGACTTTACTGGACGATGCAACACCAGTCTGTCCTCGTGGTGTTCTCCTGTACTTGCAGCTCACACATGGTTCTTAAAATGATTCAGCAGCGGAGCTTCGGTTGAATTAATCGATGCGGCTGATAAAATCCCGTCCTGGGAGCAGTCATCGCCAGCCGTGAGAAAGGGAAAGTGGCAGTCAGGGTGGAGCGCTGGGATGTCGATGATTAAGTTGGAGAGAGATTTTTACAGTGAAATGAGAAGCAGAGCCTCCGTCAGCATTTCAACCCTTCAGTGTTTCCATGATTCCTCGGTACCAGCTCTCCTCGGTTAAGCTCGTATGATATATCGTAATAAAACCGGCCGCCTCTGTACGGTGAAGCCACGTTCAGATAGTCCAACCTTATTACATTCCTCTTCACATCTGTTAGTGAAAAGTGTTTCGTAGTTGAACTCTTGACAAGGATTTACTTTGTGTTTGATCTTAAACTATTTTGACTGTTAAAGCTGTTGCTGAAGCACCTAAGCTAACACTGATATCATTATCCTTCACCACCTGCAGCAGCCCGACTCCTCCATCCTCCTTCTCTCGCCGCCCTGCCGTGTGTGTGATCTGCTGAAAGGCTTTTTTTGGCTCAGTTTAATTCAAAGCTTTACTGACACGGTGGTTTAAGGAACAACAAAAGATAAAAACATTTATCGTGACCACAAAGAGAGAAATTAGAGTGGAGAATTAAAAAGATAGTCAGCAAACTGGATTTCCTAATGCTCTTTTGCCTCCTTCCTCTCCTTGTTTCCCGTCTCCTTTTTCTCTCATCTGCTAAGCTAGCAGGAAAAGTGTTTTCTGAATCTCTTGTGTCAGCACCACTGTCAGACGTGCACACTGCTTCCTAACTAAATATTATTCCTCCTCTTTTTTTGCCTCGGTATTGTGAAGACACATCGTACATTTACAGCAGCAGTTTTATTTCTTCCCCTGCTTTGTTCACATCTCCAGGAATTGTTTCTGAAACCCTGAACATGGGCTGAATTTCCACTCATGCATAAAATTATAATGAAACATAAACAGCTTGCTGTGAAGCTTTCATTTTCTCCTCAAGTCCCCTTCATTCGCTCGCCTTTTTCTCCTGTTTTGTCTACAGTGCACACACACACACACACACACACACACACCTCCAGCTCTCTACCAGCTGAGTAGTAACAACCCATCAGGTGAAGGAGTGCTGACATGGGGAGCTGTTACACACACATGCACACCAACACAGGAAATTACTCGTCATTTGCACCTAAAGGCCACAAGCAACACTTTTCACACACTCACATGCTCTAAACTAATCAGTGTGGAGTCAGAGTGCAACATGACGACCAAGAAGAGAGAAATCAATCATCTAGTGAAGCGCTGCAGGCTCCTGAGTCAGGGATTATAATGCTGCTGCAATCTGCATTAAAAGGAGTGTCTGTAGGTAAAGGCTAAAACGGGTCAGGATGAATTTTATTTTCCGAAAGTCAGGCAGTCGGGTTGAGTTCTCATTAAGGACGAATGTTTTATTTAAAAAGTCTGAGTGTGAGTCGACGTGTGAAAAGTTTGGGAAAAGTAGCTTTAACTTAAATCCCTATTAAGTCTTTCCCCTGATTCAAAGCCAAAATTTATATTAATATTAAAACTCTCTGTCGTTGTGGAAATGTTCACCAGAGAGTCGTACCAGCCGCAGGTATCTGGGATGTCACCGCGTCTGCTCCAGACTGCTGTGCATGCTGCTGCTGATCTGAGGCCTCCCACTGGATGTTAGTCATGCACGTCAGCTGGAACGGGGCTGGCACCAGCAGACGTAACACTGCTCGCTTTTGTAGATTAGATTTAAAAAAGAAACGATGGGGAGAATCTTTGTTTCCTGCTTACAGCTCTGCAGTTATTTTTGTGTCTCCTTATGGGATCAAACAGAAGAAGTTTGCAATGATGGATTTGATTTGAGAGCAAAACTAGAGACGCTGCAAGAATAGAAAATGGAATTAGTCCACACGTGAATCTTAAAACCTTATGTGCGTGGTACCTTTTTTTGTTTTGGCCTGATTAAGAGCAAGTGCACGTGTGCCACTTTGTGTTACTAAGGTTGCATATTAACTTCAGCATCTTCTTCGTGGACTGTTAACAGTTCCTGCCGGTCTTTCTGATTCTAGATCAACCAGTGGAGACATATTTGTGTCCTTCGTAGGTCCTGCTCTCAAGATCTGCAGCCACTCTAAAACGTTAAAAAAATGTCATGATTTCAGCATTTTAGGTCTTCAGATAATATTATGGGGTTATTTTGTGCATCTTTAATCAAGTTTTTCTTCATTTATTTATTAGAAATGAACATTTTCCATGTTTGCTCTTGCTTTTCTGATTTCATCAGCTTTTGCATCTGTAAACCTTCCTCTTGTTCATTTCTCTACAAAAAGTCAGTTCCAGCCTCTTCCGTCTAAAATGTGCTGCTTTTTCTGGGCTTGTTTATGTATTTAAGTTGATTCTCCCGCAGGTTTCGATGCTCTGGGAGACCTGTTAAAGCCCACAGTTCCCACACACACCGCACCACCGCCTCCTCCTCCTCAAGTGGCCATCCATCCTGCAGGAAAGCTGCTAGCCAGCGACCTCGACTCCTCTCTGGCCAACCTCGTGGGCAGTGAGTGTTGCCTACCAGTGAACGTGTTATCAGAAAGCAGTGGTAGTATATGCAGCAGAACGGTTATATACCTGCATATCCAAAGCCAAAGGACCTGCATGGATTTCTTTTGTAATCAGAAAACACGAGGATGTTCACGGTTATTTCAAGATGCAACACTAAAGACTATTTTCTTTAGCTATTATGGCTAATTTGCTTTCTCTTGGTAGTATTACCCCTTTTTCCTACTTTTCCTACCTTTTTTCAGCTTTGTTTTAATCTGGACTCATTAGCTTACAGTTTTACACCCTTCATGAGACGTTTAAACATCTAAATATTACAAAGTAGGAAAGAGGGAAAAAGGAAATGTATTTATCGTTTGGCTCGTTTTTGACTGCAATCACTCAGTTTTCTGTCTTCTCCTCCATTAGATCTGCAGTTTGGTGGAAGCTCAGCCAAAAAGTAAGTTTCTTGATGCACTGAGAAGCTTTTACGTTGTTTTTGGGGTCTGGGCTGCAGAGTGTCTGTAAACATAAACAGGGTTTCCGTGCAGATTTGACCAGTGTGGGAAAAAAACAGCATACTTACTGTGTTTATGAGTGTGGATTAGTATGTTAGGAAGGTTTATAAAAGGTTAGAATCAGCTTTTCGGGAGGGCTTGTCACATATATGATCTGATCATTTGATTTAAATGCCAGTTTAAAATCTTAAATTTAGGTTTTCCTTATGGTTGTCATGATTTACAAGATTACACATGTTAAGTCAGCTGAGGCCCGTTTATCTGAGGATCGGCCGTTCAGTCCACAACCTGGAAACACTGAGCCGTGAGCAGATTGTACTGAACCAACATTCACTCACAAGTTATTCCAGTGATTAAATGCTGAAGCATACCCAGTTTCTGCCTCTAAATGAGACTGTAGTTTTATTTAAATCAACATTGTTTTAAAATGTGTTTGTAATCCACCGTATTTTTGCTCTCAGTGGCTATAAGGCCGCGTCACGTTAGCTTCACTTCTCAGGACGGGTGGATTGTTTCAGGGTGGACATGCTGTGGGAGAGGGTTGGTCAGAGGGAGCTCAAGGCTCAACAGATGCCAGGAAAACTCAAATATAGGTGTTCTTGTTATAACTTATTCTTGTTTTTTTTCGGGGTTTTTTTTTATTGAAAACAGGGAAAATATTTATCTGTTTCTTTTGGTTTACTTACACTTTGGGCGGTTTGTGCTTATTTCAAACTGGAAATAGAAATGAAAGAAATACGTTGTACTCTTCTTTTCTCGTGGTTTTGTATGATGTACTGACATCAAACTGAACAGATTTAAACACATGAAATTAAAATAGCTACTTCGATCTTGTCGTGTTTTTGATTCCTATACAGGCCGGACATGCAGTGGAGCCAGCCTGGAGAGAAGAAGCTGACCGGTGGCCAAAACTGGCAAAATAGACCATGTCCACCACACAGTGGAGCCAGCACCCATGGCCCCCACAGCCCATGCATGTACCACATGTGGTAAGCACACCTGAACACGCTGTAGACACACAGATACACACACATGCATGCAGAAGTATCAGTCAAGGTGTCTGCAAGTCCTGAAATTCAGCAGCAGCCATTTTCTCACCGTTTGATTCAAACTGGGCCGCTCACCTCTGGTCATAAACCACTTCGTGGAGTTCCCGTTCTGGCTGCAGGCGGGGTTGAACTCTCAATAACGTCCACACAGTTCAGGTCAGATTCTCACACCGACCGAACCGTCACAGATCATCACCGATGATGAAGGACGCCGGCAGCTACATCCCAAACGGAAGTATTCATAGAGCCCACAGCTGCTTCCGCCTTCCCCAGGACGAAAGCTAAGGGCTTGCTGTTTTGGTTCAGAGGAGTTGGTGCAGTTCGAGCTGCAAAATGTCCACCTGCAAGAGGTCAGAGGTCAGCAGGCCTTCCAGGCAGTGGAGCGATTCACAGCTTCTTCTGTTTTCAAGAAGCAGTCAAAGTTGTCTAGTTTTGCTTTTTGTTTTTTATTTTATTTATTGGTATGTTTTTAAAGTAGCTGCTATACTGTTTTTTGTTTATCTTTTAGTCACCTTGGCATTATTCAGTTTCCTTCTCTGGAAAAAGAATGAGAAGAATTAGCTAGGCCTGTCGCGATAAGCAATAAGTCAATTAATTGAACGATAAGAAAATAAGAGCACGATAAGTTTGCCGGCCGCGATAATTTTTATTAGTCCCCCCTTTACCATAGACTGTGTATGACAATAGGTTTCACTATGGAGTATTTCGACTCAACGCTCTGGTTTCTTGCGGAGTGATCTCTCTGGTGTCACACTTGACTGCAGCATGTTGCAGCACGAGCCGGTAAGCCGCATTTGTTTTGCAGGGCTGCCAACACGCAATGGCCGTGAGACTTGCGTATTTAAGTGGCTTCTCACGCTCTTGCGCTAAACCTCCGATTCTCATGCTGAAATATGTAAATAAGTCGAATGGAGAAATAATAGATGCAAGCACCTCCTCTTTTATCATTTCGCTGCTCCCCACATGTAAGCAGAACACACACATTCTAGCTTACGACGTCAGTACAAAGCCCCCACTTCCTGGTCTACCGTAATAACCCCTGTAATCCGCAGGCACATTACGCAAATAGAGTCAGCCTATATACTAGCGTATTTGACAAAATACACATTAAGAGCAATGCCGGCTAATCGAGAGGTTTGGGAGGATTCCCAGTGGGCCGCATTACTTTTGGGCCGGCGTCCCGGCGTATGTGAAAAGGCGCTTTTATTTATTTAGTTTATTGATCTTTGAAAATGGGTACTTGCATTATTATGGCATATGTCATTATATTAGTTGAGAATGGTCTCAAAATGACACATTAGCGCTTTGCGCAATATTATCGTTTATCCCGATAATTTCTGAGAAAATTTATCGTACAGCTAAATTTGTTATCGTGACAGGCCTAGAATTAGCTTCTCTGTTTACTGTGAGTCAGAGAAGCCACGCTAAGAAAATCACATGTAGATGCTTCAAGCGCTGGAAGACCGTTTGTTTTCACTGGTCACGATTTAGCCATTTTACACATCTCCCACCATCATCCCACCCCCAAGATGAATAAATGAAAACCAGAAAGTCTGAGTGGTCCTTATAGGTGCTGAACAATATTAGATATAATCACCTGCTTTAAACAAAATAATAAAGCGTCTTTTATTAGTTTCGATAACGTTGGAAAGTGTGTTTTAGTCTAAACTTTAATGTTCAGTAAGGATTTTTGTTGCTGGATGTGTTCAGTGGCATCTGCTTCCCTTGAATCACTGTTAGCGTGTTAACCTCGGTCGAGTTTGCTGCCATTGACTCAGACGTAGGAACACCGGGAATATTCTGTCGTCTCAAGAGGTTCTTAGAAAACCAAGAACATGCATCTGAACCTTATTGTGCAGCAATTCTTCATTTACTTTGGGTAACTTTTTAAATATTTTTTCCTGAAAATATGGACATAACTTAAGGGGTTAACATCCTGTTTCATAATGTTTAAGACCCAAATGATTCGTTGCTGATGTCAGGTTGAAGAAAGTGTTTAAAACAATCAAATCATTAAGTTTCTCTACGTCCTGAAAAAAGTCTCTCAGGTTATTTAAGACTCTTGGAGGTTTTTTCTGCAGTAAAGTAAGAATAACATTTCCCATTAGAGGAGTTCAGTATCTTTATAATGTCTGTTTTGCTTTCCTAACAGGAAGTAGCTGATAGGATTAAAACTGCTGCTGCTTTCTGGTAAAAAACGTCTCCTCCGCTCATGTCTGCTTATATGAACACAGGGACTGGAAACAGTCAACAAAAGTCCACCTTCCAGCGTCACGTTCACACATTCACAGTTTGTATTACACTTTCCATAGTCGCCCTAAACAAAGTGGGAAGCAGTGGTTTAGCTGTTTTATGTGGGTTATGGGATGTTTTCTGGGCTTGCAGCCAGGCCGGTCGTCCCTGGAGACGTGAGAAACGGCGAGGCTGCTTCTGTCCAAAGGTAACACAAACCTGCTGCTGGACGTGAGAGAGGAGGAAATCTTTTCCTTTTGTAGCCGCCTTCAGAGGAAGAATATTTAATATTTAGTTTGGACTTCCTTTAAACCGGCTGAGAACACGTCTGATGGGAACTTGCAGACACTTTGATAAAACGAGACGACATGAGACACTGATGAAAGCACTGAGCGGCTTCCTGTCTCTGCATGCTGGTGTTGTTGTTTTGTTCTTAATGGATGAAGCTGCTGCTGTTTGTGGGCATGTTGGCTTGTTATAGTGTGTGTTGGTGTGTGTTGGTGTGTGTGCACCCTGATCCAGAGAACTCCCGATTGTTTCCTGATCTCTGCATTTTCTGGCTGACGAAGACGAAACTGTCACTAACCCTCCACTTCCTCTTCTTCTCTGGTTCTCTCCTCCTGTTGATCCTCCCCTTCTTTCCTCCCTCCCTCGCTGTCCTCCTCCCCCCGCTGCCATCCCCCTCATCCCTCCTTCCTCCCGTTATGCACCGTCATCTGCCCGTCTTCCTTCCCCTCCTCGCTCCTGCTCTCTCTGGTTCATCTGCTCGTCCTGTTGTTGCCACGCTGCCTCCGACATGTGCACGTCGGCATCGTGACCCCTCGTTCTTTGTTTCCTTTGCTTTTGCTGCTCTTCTAACCTCCTTTTTACTTTTCTGTTTGTTTCTCTGCTCTTTACGCCGTCTGACTTTTCCTCACCGCTCACTCTTTCATTTCTCTTCTGCTTCTCTCATCCTTTTTTCCATAAATGCTCTCCATCTATTACCTTGTCTTTGCCTCTCTTCATCACACCTGTTTGTTTTCCTTTCACCACCTTTTTCTTCGGACTTTTGCCTCCACTCTCTGCCTTGTCTTCTCCTCCTCTCTGTCTCTTTGTCCTCTTGTCTCTTTTTCCTGTTGCGTCCTGATGCAGAATGGAATGTTCTATACTAGTTATGTAAGTACTTATCTCTGTTTAGTAAAGACAAGTCTTAACGAGCTGCTCAGAAATGTCTGCTCTGGGCTCCCTGCTCTGCTTATCCTCCATCTTTTCCTCTGTCACTTCCTCCTCTTTTTAGGGCTCCCAGGGGACACTTGTTGAAAAAGATCCCGACTCTGTGGTGTTTGTTTTTTTGCTCAATAACGTCCTCATGGCTTGTTGTGTAAGCAGCGTGACACCTGGAGGTTCAAGTGATGCTTCCTCATCACCTTTTATCTCTATGCGATTGTCTATTTTTGGAACAAAGATGGTGAAGCAATGCTTCACACAAGAATCCAAGACTTGTTTCACTTAACTGCCACAGAGCATCTCTGTGATTACAATCCTCTTTAAAAACAATCCCCACTGTTGCCCCTCATTACAAGTGTCACATTATTAGAGAAGAAGAAGTTTTTCTGTCTCATTAAAAACAGGCTCGTTCTGAAAGAAGTTCTATTTTCTTCATTATTTCAGCTTTAACTTTCTGATGCCTGTAGAGATTAATCATCAAAATTATAAATGTGTTCCCTCTGAAAACAAACCAGTTACAAGCTAACACACCCCTACAGCTCCAAGCTTCAGCACCCACACGAGCAAAGAACAAATTTACCAGGATTTAGCATGTTGGACTTTGGTTAATCGCCGGTCACTTTATTAGGAACCGGTACCATAGGTTAAATGGTTTATATCAAATATCTAATCAGCCAATCAAATCGCAGCAACTCAATATACTTAGTCATGTAGACATGGTCAAGACAACTTGCTGAAAAGATCCAGTGAGCAGCAGTTGTCTGGACCAAAATGCCTTGTTGAGGTCAGAGGAGACTCAAAGTAGAAGACCACTTCTGTGGGCTGAAAACAGGAAACTGATGCTGTAGCTCACACACACAAAACTGGACAATAGAAGGTGGAAAAACGTTTCCTGGCTTGAGTCTCCATTCCAGCTGCAACATTCAGATGCTGGGGTCAGAATTCGGTGTAAACATGAAGGCATGCATCCATCCTACCTTGTATCAACTGTTCAGGGTGGTAGTGTAGGCCTACTGGCTGAGCCTGGTTTAACCAGCACAGCCTACCTGAGTATTGTTGCTGACCATGTCCATCCCTTTATGACCACAGTGGAGCATCTTCTGATGCTACTTCCAGCAGGATAATGCACCATGTCACAAAGCTCAGATCATCTCCACCTGCTTTCCTAGAACATGACGATGAGTTTCACTGGACTCCAACGGCCTCCACAGCCACCAGATCTCAGTCCAGTAGAGCAGCTTTGGGATGTGGTGGAACGGGAGATTCTCATCATGGATGCAGCCGACAAAACCTGCAGCAAACTGTGTGATGCTGTCATGTTAATATGGAGAAAACCTCTGAGGAAGGTTTCCACCACCTGGTTGAATCTATGACACCAAGAATTAAGACAGTTCTGAAGAAAAAGAAGTCCAACTCAAGATTATCAAGGCTAGTAAGTGTGAATCTTATAAAACAGAAAATATAATCTCCATAAGTTATAACATCTCAAGTCACAGGAACCAGTGAAAGTCCTAATTAAGCAGATAGAGACCTGAACGGAGTTCAGAAGACATCACAGGTAGCAGAGCAGCTGAAAAGTTGGCCGTCATGCAGCTTGGAGGAGGACTGCAAACTCCCACATCAGAGACTCCTCGCCCAGGATCCAAGCTTGTAAAAGTCCTCTGCTGCATTTCTGGCTGGCATATTGCATATCAAGCCAGGAAAAACATTCACTTATTTAAACCCCACTTATCCTTTCAGAAGCATTTAAGGGGAGAAGTCTTACTTTACAGAGACTAAAAATAATGGGAGGTAATGGCAAAGGGAGCTACAGAAGGTTCTTGAAACTAAAACTAAGAAAAGAAGATAAATAATTAAAGACAAAACAAGGAGATGAATGTGAGACAACACATGAGAGGTTGAGCATACGAAGACGGACGGAAACAAAGAAATGTGCAGCATGATGTATCTGAGGCAGACAGCATGAGAAGACAGATGGACACAAAGACTGGAAACAAAGCCCACCGAAGCGTGAAAGGTGTCCCACCTTCTCAGGTTTTCTGTCATGTTAAAAAAGCTAAAAACTAAATACATGAGAAGCTGACTGTTATTTAGCTGAAGACAGACGCAGCAATAAACACAAATGGTTTGTAAACGAATTGATGCTTAAGGTGAAGGCGGCAGAAAAGTCGCTTCAGTCCATAAGCAGAGTTTCAGATTCTAAAATCACTGGTGTGTTACAGGGAGGGCAGCGAAGGCCTCTGACTAATTCAAGTGTTTCAGCTGAACTGGGCTTTTTTTTCTGTCCGAGAGGGTTTGATCAATGTTTATGAGCAACAACTTGCTTTCCAGATACCGATCAGTCATGTTCACATCCTTCTGAGATCTGTGTACAATGCCTCTTAACTTGGTCGGAATCCAATATTTCAGATTTTAGAGCATAAAAAATTGTTTGTCTCCTTTTAAAACCCGTTTGAAGCTGAGATGTTTGAGTATTTTTTAAAAGCTTTGGCTCTGTCCTCGACAAAGTCTCACACTGAAGCACACAAACCCATCAGATGAGCTGATAAATTAGGCTGGAAAGTTATATCTTAGAATAAAGAGATCCCATCAAAGCGAAGCCTGCAGTGCTCGTTTTATCAGGGTTATGCAAGTATAAAAGGGAGAAAATGAGCCATTTGAAAAGCTGTCGTCAGAGTGAGTTTAATTTTAGCTCCAGTGTGTTCAGGAGGTTTTTCAAGTCCTCCACATTTTATTGTTCCAGACTCCTCTTAACGGTAAATTCAATTTATGTATTTTTTCCCTCCTCATAAGTTTCCATACAGTTCCCCACCAGTCTCGCTCAATCTGTCCGAGATGAGTCTGGAAATGAAGATGTTCCTTCAAAGCACTTCGACATCCTGACCAGCTGGAGTCGGTCTCATGAATTTATGGGTCACAATGAATCGGACGGGGCGGGTGTTACACCGGAGTAATCACTGCGAACCCAGAGTTCCTTTATGAAGACTGGTAAATCTTTACTATAGAGCCACAGAGTTAAAACAGCTCTATGACCATGAGAGGTAACATCCTCTGATCTGATTAACCAAATATTTTCAACCCGACCTGACCTGCTGCCCAGGTTGGGAAAGGCAGCGTCATCCTGTGGGGGATCATTCAGGAACGAGGAAAGGAAATAAACTCTGTTTCTCTTGGGATCTCAGATCAAGGCTGGCATTTCACTGTAAAGCAGGGATCTCAAACTGTTTTTAGATGTTTCCCTGCTCCATCACACCTGATTCAAATGAAGTTAATCTTCCCAACAGCTTGTTGAGTCAGGTGTGTCACAGCAGAAGTGGACATCTCTACAGCAGGAATGTCCTCCACAATGACGCCCTGCTCGTCGTCTTTCAGAACAATAAAAGGATGACTTGATCTGTTTGGAGGGAATAAGCCTCCATCTGCCGTGCTGTCCCACCTCACACAGAACTAAGTCAAACACATGGAAGGGTGTAACTGTGTTTTCCTCTGTGTGGAAGTTGTGCTGATCTGCAGTTATGGTCCAGACTAATCTTTTATTGAGGGATCCCTTACAATTAATTAATCGTCGCATTTAACGCTGTGATTAACTGTAGACTTCAGTAATGTGACGTCCCTGGTTCAGTATGCCACACTCATACATCTATCTGAGAACTAAAAATGCTAATCACTACTCAACCGCCTCTGAATTTGCTATCCCAGTAAGATTAAAATCCCCAGCCTGAGTGATGCTGGTTCCAGTTCCAGTAACAACTGAGCACCAGTCGTGCAGATCTGGTCCCCTCAGATCAAACTCAGGGCCCGGGCTTGGGTCGGTCCCAGGGAGAAAATGACTTCATTCCTTTCTCAGTGGTACTCTTATGGCTTTTAGCGTCCAGTAAAAGCTACTAGATGAGTTATCAAGAATGATTTTTCTTGTTTCTCTGCAACACTAAAGCAACCATTGAAGACAAAGGGACTTTACCCAAGTTACAAGGGAATTATTTTAAGTAGATTCTCCAAACACGTTTTTGCTTCATCTTTAAGGTGCATTATGTGTAAGCTGATGAAAAAACAGAAATTAAATCAATTCTAAGATTTTAAATTGGTCTTAAAAAATAGCAAAAGGCCTTTAAAAACCTTGTAGGGCCGTTTTTGGAAGAACCACACAGTAAAATCACACACTGTGGATGTCGAGAAGCAAACTACCAGTTACCTGTGAAATGTTTACAGTAGCTATGAGGCAAAAGCAGAAATAGTTTCCGTAGATCAGCCAGTGTTTAAATGAAAGTCTTTGGCTTAAAGTTTCAATGCATAAACAGCAATTAAAGGATAATACTTGTTTTATTTTTACACATAAAAGCTTAAATCCACAATCACATTGCTGTAATTAAAGCAATTCATCCATTTCTGTCAAAGCAGCTAATTAAGCTTTTAATGGTAATATTGCTGTTTTTATTCTGTTTTTTTTGTTCTAAATCCAGCTGAGCTGTTCCACTGTGGTAGAAACAAAACAGTTTTATCACAGAAGGGTGAACGAAGCTCTCAAGCCGTGTTAAAATGCCACAGTCGTCTCGTTTACGGTGCCTGGATGAGGTCTGTGAAGGCAGCAGTGTGTTTCTGCACGTTTTTAAAGGGTTTTTTGAAAACGTGATTTCCAGGGGGCCAGCATGCAGCGGATCAGTCGCATCCTCCAGCTGCAGCATTGTAGTCAGTGGGGTAAGGAGGGTTTTCCCAAACCTCCCTGAGAATTCCCCAAACTTAGAGGGAAGCTGTCAGTCCCTGCCTTTGCTACGCGTTCTCTTTCCCTCTACAAATGAAAAACAACCACAGCTGATATGTGTGTGAGTTTGTCCACCGTTGTGTACGAGGTACGCTGCCCTTCATGTACCGTCTCTTCTTGTACAGTGAATTTCCTCCAGGACAAACGCCGATACTGTACAACAGACCTTCGCTACCATCAGTGACCAATTTGTTGAGCAGAAAATGGAGGCTTAGATGCAGAAGTGCGTTGGTCACAAGCGATTGCTGCAAATTGCCCGTCAAGTTGAATTTGAGGCCCATTCAGGTGTAGTGGATTTGATTTGCAAAGCACTGGAATCAAACACTGTCCATTGTGCCTTTTCAAGTGCTGGTAATGATTTCTCACAGCAGGAACACACTAAGTACCTTTACTACATGCTGTGCTCTGAGATACTTCAATGTGCCGGCTTTACTAATTGTCTTTTGCTGCTCTCTCAGAGATTTCTGTATAAATTCTAAAAGCATTTCATGTAGTTTGAAAAGGTTTGGAAAGAAAGAAAGGGTTGTAAATAGTTTTGAGTCTGGAGTGATTTCTGTGCTGAGGTCCTCTGCTTTTCTTTCAGCCTCCAGCTCCAATGGCTTTTCCTTTGACCACACCACAAGTGCCTGTGTACGGAATGGTATGTACATAAAGCCAAAACCAGTACTTCTACACATACTGCTTTCTTTTACCTCTGCCCCACACCCTGTTACCTCCTGTCTGGCTTCATATCCCTGTTTGGCTTCTGGCTTTTTTTGGGTCTCTGGGTTTGTTCATGATTAAAATTTTATTTTCTTCAGGTCCCTCCCCAGATGGGTCAGATGGGTGGAGTACCTGTGATGGCTCCACAGCCAGTGATGTACAACCAGCCTGTTCTCAGACCCACTAACCCCTTCGCACCCATGTCAGGAGCCCAGGTACGTTTACTGATCCTGCTCTGTCACCATGCATGTGGTTTTCCACAGAGAAAATGATGCACACCCTTATTAAATCTGAAATTTTAAGTTAGTGTTTGAGTAGTGCAGTTACAGCCGTGTTAAAATGTGAAGGATTTATTGGAGCGCCGTGCAGCTCTTTCACATCAGATTATACTAAACTGAAACAAGGACTTCAGTATTGTATGCAGACAGAGACGGAGACAACAAAAGCCTGGAAAAGTAAATGGAACCATTTACTGACAACTAATCAGGTTACCTGGCAACAGGTCAGCAACATCACTGGGTATAAAGAGCATTTCAGAGAGGCAGAGTCTCTCAGATGGAACGATGGACAAAACTGCGTCAAAAAATTGTGAAACAATTTCAGAAAAATGTTCCCCATCGTAAAATTGTGAAGATGTTGAAGATCCATCCATCTACAGTGTATAATGAAAGATTCAGAGAATCATGGGGAGTCTCTGTGTGCCAGGGACAAAGCTGAGGCTCAAAACTGGATGCTCATGATCTCGGGGCCCTCAGGCAACACTGCACTAAAACCAGGCATGATTCTCTCGATGGAAACCACTGCATGGACTCAGGAAGACTTCCAGAAACCGCTGTCTGTGGACACAGTTCACCCTGAAATCCACAGATGCAGGTTAAAGCTCCATCATGCAGAGAAGGACCCAGGTGTAAAGACAATCCAGAAACACCGCCGTCTTCTCTGGACCAAAGCTCATTTAAAATGATTTGAGACAAAGTGGAAACCCATTCTGTGGTCACATGGAGCAAATGTGAAATTCTTTTTGGGAACCGTGGACGGCGTGTCCTGCAGACTAAAGGAGAGAGGCAGCATCCAGCTAGTTATCAGTGGACATTAGCCCCGATGGCGTGGGCAGCTTCCACATCTGTGAAGCTCCGTCGATGCTGAACCACATCCTGCATCCATCACAGCAGCATGGCTTCACAGGAGAAGAGTCCGGCTGCTGAACTGGCCTGCCTGCAGTCCAGACCTTTCACCAGTAGAAAAGATGAACATTATTCTCCTAGAACTCCAGCAGCTTCTCACTCCCAGATGTTTACAGCTGTTAAAACAAAGAGGTGATGCTGCACATCCAACTTTTTACAGGTCTGTTGCTACCATCAGATTCAAAATGAGCCAATATTTTCTCCGACCTGGTGAAATGTTCACGTTCTGTTAGAAATGAAACATGAGATTGGTAAATCACTGCACTTTGCACAGCGTCCCGACTTTAAAGGAAGTGGGATTCAGGTTAGAAGCTCAGTCTGGTTTACGTCTCATTTGATGAGGAATGTTCATTTTCCTGATTATCTCTTAGAAACGTCAGGGCTGGATAAATGCAGTAATTAAATGATTGTATGCATTGTTGGCTGTTGATGCATCAGTTCAAATGTTTGAAGCCAGAGGAGGTTAAAGGATTCAGTACTTTGAACGTAAAAAATGTTAACAAAAAAAAGCTTTTTTGTGTGTTTCTCATCCTGTTAATCGCCTCACACACACTTTTTATTCCGCCTCCGGTGCTTCCTGCTCATCATCATGTCAGGTTTCCACTGAACAAATGATTCTCCTCATCTTTTTAATCTTTCTGTTCAGATGCAATTCATGTAACCCCGTCGGAGGAGAAGCAGAGTGCCAAAAGCAACGAGCAGCAGAAACGAGGACGATCAGATGGACGGAGGATCGATTTCAGTGAAGCCACTCGAGAGACGACAAGAAAACTGATTGACTCCAAAACTGAGGAAAGAAGAAGAGAACGCGGGATGAAGTAAAGGAGGAACGAGGGGAGATCCTGTCTGATCATTGTCCGAAACAACTCCTTGTGTGTGTGTGTGTGTAGCTTCTTTCTGTTTATTGTCTAATTTGTGGTTTAAATCATAGGGACGGAGTTTGTTTTATGAGAGGGAATAAGGACAAGAGGGCAAGTCGGAGGAAACCCTGGTTTTCAGTCAGGCTGCAGAGTCTCTGCTGCAATATGAGCTTTATTTCATACTGGTGCTATTTGTCCTCTTTGGGTTGCTGTCTGCCTGCACCAGCAACTTGGAGCACTTAAAAAGAGGACGAGGGTGTGTGTGTGTGTGTGTGCGTGCGTGTGCAGCAGTTGTTTCAGACAATACCTTCACGGCCAGCCTCCTCTTCATCCCCCACCTCCGTCAGCTGTTTGTATTCACGTTTTGCGAGAGATTCAGAGGCTCATTTTCTCCACTGTTACCTGCAGTTTTCCACTCTGTTGGATAACTTTGTACTTTTCAGTCTGTTTTCTTGGCCCAGCCTTTCCTGAACGTTGCCGGGGCTTCTGCAGCCTTCTGAAGCGTCTGTCAGTGGTAGTCGAGCATTTTGTCGTCATGAGTTTGAAGCTAAAGTCTTTCTGCTCGTACTGCGTTCCCTT
The DNA here is from genome assembly GCF_017639745.1 of Melanotaenia boesemani. Taxonomy (NCBI): domain Eukaryota; kingdom Metazoa; phylum Chordata; class Actinopteri; order Atheriniformes; family Melanotaeniidae; genus Melanotaenia; species Melanotaenia boesemani. The sequence goes on along the minus strand of NC_055686.1, from coordinate 38,615,285 downwards.
TCAGATACACATCAGGAGACCAGGATTAGTGAAGGCAGCAGATGAGTGTAGACGAGACGAGACCTGTCTGAGGACTCGGTCACAGCAGGGAAAAATAATCTGATTGGCTGTGAAGTATTTGGTTCTTATGTTGTGAACAGCTGTAGCTTGTGAGCTAACAGCCAACATGCTGCCTGATCAGCAACATGCTAATAGTCACAGTGACAACTATTTCCATTCCCCGGGACAGATTCAGCCCCTTTACTTTCTATTTTCTCCTCTTCTGGGTTCTTTCTTCTGGCACTTTTTTTTGTTGGAAATGTACAGCATTTTAGTTCTATAAATGGTGATTTACCCATTAAGACTGGATGCAACAGTGTGTACGTGTCTTTAAGACGGGATGCTGCGCTTGCACGCTTCTCCCTTCAGAGCCGGAGAGACGGGATCGTTGTCTGGAAAGGAAAACGCTTCAGTGCCCTCATTCACAGGCTAATCATGAATAAAGTTTCATCAGTCAAACTTTTCTACATATTTGATGACCTCATGTTGTATCCTGGATGAAGTGGAGACGCTAGTGTTGCACCCAGTCTTAACGGACACACACACGTGCTGCATCCTGCGCTTGGATGTCTGTTAGCAGTTCATTAGCTTGGTTGCTAACTTGACAGAATGTTGATGCACTTCACTGAAAAGCTGTTTTGTCTGCAGACATTCCCCCGTTTGTTCAGCAGATTCTGCTCCATCTGAGGAAATCAAATAAAGATAAATGATGCAACACGGCTAATAAGCTTTCTATATTTGGATTCTGTGCATCACCCCTCCCAAACGTTGGTGCTGTTATAACAGCAGCTCCTGGTAAACACATGTATTAACCATTTCATTTGCCTTGAAACTGTTATTTGATTTGGTGAGAATTTGACATTTTAAATGTTGTGACGAGGCCTTAAACTAGGCTTTCTAGCTGTGGAAATGAAAGAAACATATATTTTTGTCTTGCTAAGAGTGTGTTTATTAGAATTATTAATCCTTTTTCTTTGCCTGGTAGCAACATTAGCAGCTGTTTTTCTAGTCTTCATCAACTCTACCTGATTGAGACTAAAGTGTTTTTTCCACATCCACATTGTTCCAGTGATGGAGGACAAGCAGCACTGAGCGAGTTTAATGTTACTGAGAGGAGCTGATTCACTTTAAATTGCACTGAATCGCTCTGAATGACTCTGAACTCTGACTCCAGCATAAGTTGGGGTTTATTTGTACTCGCGGCTCAAGCCAGACCATCCGTCCCACGTTGTACATAACGCGCTCTCTGGTGCGCCTACATTTTTTCCATTGAGGGCTATTTCTGAGGGTCAGATTTGACATGAAAATGTCTTTGATTTGTTTTTCTAAAAAAAAACAAAAAAAAAGAAAAGAAAAAAAAATATTGTTGCAAACATGCACATGCAAAAAACGTTGCACTGAACTATTCTGCAGGCGTAGATGTCGCCCGACCCGATGGGGCGGAAAGTTCGGCTTTTCAGGACTGTCCCATCCGACTGATCCACTAGCGAGTTACTGGAAGTTGTTTCCTGCCACTCTGACGCTGAGCTTTTGCCTAATGCCGTCCCCCGGTCCAGCCATCTCCTCCCACCCGTCGGTGATGATCCAGCATGGATCCTATCGTCCACTCTGCTGTGAAGTCTCTAGAAGTTCGCTTCAGTCTCTGGTCTTATTGTCCTGTTTTAAAACTCGCTCTGCCCTGCTTTCTCACTACTTACTGTGTAGATGTATATATCAAGTTTAAAAATCGATATAAATACAAGTTTCTGTCTAGATTGTTCCACCTGTCGCTGTCGGTAGATTCCGCTCTTAAAGCGTCTTGATAGTCGTGTGTTAGCTTAGCCTCTCCTCGTATGAGGAAGACCCTTCGCAGTAGTAGAACTCCATCAGTGTCGCCGTCCTTTAGCTGTAGATAAAACCTTCTGAGAGGCTCTGTAGGGTTCTCTCAGGCTCTGAGCAAGCGCTTTCCTCTCGCCGTAAATGTTGCTCCGGTGTCGGTTAATCAGGTTGTCCTTGAAGTTTTTTTTTACCCAGTCCTGACAGCATCCATCTATCCACCTACTTCTGCCTCGTTACGTCAGCAGCCTGCAAACTGTCTGACTGGACCTCACCAGCAAGGCACATGTAGATGTATCAATGTTTTCTGATGAATTAGGGGGGAAATAATGTCAGAGTGCTAAGCTTTAGCATCAGTGCTAGTGTGTTAGTCCATGTCAGTGTAACCATAAAAAGTCCCACCTTAAAAGCTTGATTCTGCTCCTTTTTTCAGTTTAGGATGAAGCTGATGATGAAGAAATCTCCTGTTTTTATCTTCTTGTTGAGGTTGAATCACATTCACAGTTTTGCCTTATTGACTCTTTAAGGATTCAATTATCTACCTTTTTTGGATTAATTATAAAACTAAATTCAGCTTTTAATCCGATAAATAACCTCATGAAATTTAACTTGATGATTTCCACTAAAATAAAATCGTCCTATATTAAAAGTTCTGACATTAAATTAGGAAAATGTTAAATTTGATCCAACCATCTTTAAAAAAAGAAGCTTGTGACTGGTGAATAATCCATCGTGGCGCTAGCATTTAGGATTTCTCTTTCATTTGGACTCATCATACAACAGGAGGAAAAACAAACTGGATTTGAAGTGGGAATTCCCAGATTAGAAGATTCCCGCAGCAGCCGGAGAATTTGACGGGATTGTAGGGGATGAATCCTGACTGCTGAAGTTTAGTTGACTTCCCCACCCTGATGCATTATCAGGCTTCTGTGTACAGGAAAAAGATGTCACCAGTAACCAGCGGTAACACACACACACACACCTCAACGCCTCAAACTCCCCCTGAAGGCTTTAACTAAAGTGTCCTCTCGGCTAGCGCTAGCGGTTGCTAAACGTTTGACGTGGCCGTGGCGTGAGAAGCCTGTTTGTGTCCAGTCAGACAACAGAAACCTGATTTTGTGTTTTTTGATCCTCGCTCCCCTTTTTCATGTTCCCTTCATCCCCAAATTAGGAGCTGCTCTGTCTTCAAAAACCTCCTCCTCTCCAGGGCACTTCTGAGCCCTGACTTGGACACTCATGAAACCATTTTCTTAATGGCTGCTTCCGCCTCGGCTCCAGATGAGATCTAATCAAGGTTCTCCTCTTTCTTGAGAGGACAGCTGTCTTTCTGTCTCTAATCTTGTTGTAAATTAGCACTTGAGCCTCATTGTGGCTCTGATCCTGAATCAGGTCATCACCACCCTGGGTCTTAAATCCCTTCGGGTCTGGTGCAGATTCCTGATGTTTGTAAAAAGCAGAGTGGCTCGTTGAGGTGTGATGAGCTGCAGATGCAGTCGTTCTCTTTTCTTTCCGGCTACAGTGACGTGTTTTTGTTGAGTGTGAAGCTCTTTGTAAAACTTTCTTTTCTCTGCATGAAGTCCAGCTCTGAGGGTTTCTTCGTCTCCGGGTCTCAAAGGGAGCTGTGGAGGAAAAGACTGCTGCAAAAGCTTTTCTGGCTCGTGTCCTCGCCTCCTAAACATTGATGTAATTGCTGCTTATTAAAGCTTTATCACGACTAAGCGTTTGTGTTTTTCAGGGAGAGGTTTGGCTGAGTAATCTCCACCTCCGTCCCTCAAGCTCAGACACTGTTTCCAGCATCCACCTGGGATCAGTCACGTTCGTTTCTCTGGACTCCTAAAGCTGCTACCGCCTCTCTGCATCGTTGTAGCATGAGTCTGGAGGAGGTGGGAAAGATAAACCTTGATGTCACGTTTAAATGTCTGTTTTCTGATCATGTCAGAGCAGATTTCTCTGCGGAGTCGTGTCTGTCTGTCCGCGGAGGGTCAGCGAATGCATGGTGGTTTAGTTCAAAAAGCATGAAATGAGTGTGATGCTGGTGTCTCGGTCCGTCTGGGTGCTGCAGCTTCATCTCCCGTTTGGGGTGAAACTGACGGAAAGCGTTTGTGTTGCCGATAAATGAGCCACTGCAGCACTAAAAAGGAAAGCACCAAACCCTTTTTTGTTTTTCTCTTCCCAAAGATTTCGTACCTGCAGCGATGTAGTTAGGAGGTTCGCTCGGCGTCCTGCAGCCGCGCGTCTCGGTCAAAACCCACAATCTGATCTACAAAGAGGTTGTGGTAAATTTTCTTGTTTAGTCAGTGAGTTGGTTGAATCTTGTGCACGTTTTACAGTTTTTTTTTCTACATCGGTGTATTTTGGTAAGAACCCTCGGATTGCTGCCTCACTCTTCTGTATATAAAGAAATACACAACAAAGCTTAAAGACATACCTGTATAATCTGCAACATTATTTTCATTCATTTTTTCTGATTTTGGAAGATATTAGCATCATTACAGCCGTATATGGGGTATGATTTACTAGCCATGGGGGCGGGCTACAGACAGATGCTGCTGTGGACCTCGCCGTACATCAGGATCAGCCGTGAATTCTCAGTGATGCCAAACGCGTTTAGAGCAGCGAACACCTGTTAATCTGTCTCCTCCCCCATCTCTTTGTACATGTTTCTATTTATTTAAAGCAGAAATATATGGATTGTATCAAGCATGGAAAGGCAAAAACAAATGTTCGTTGACAAAGATTACAGCCCATTATTTGGCAGCAGTATATTTGTTTATTCCAGGGATTTGTTTTCACTTTTTCTTTTTTTGGAAAGAAATAAAAAGTCATTTTCATTCCTAAGCTTTTGTGTGATTTTTGAGTTTTCTTTGATTTAACTATGTGAAGAAACAAGAATGCATCATCTTAATTCAGCCTTTTTTTTATCTTTGATGAAAACTGACAGATGAAGACCTAAAAACACCCTTCAGACAGTTTTTTACAAGCTTTTTCAGAAAATATGGGCCACTTTGTAAAAGAAAAGCAAGATCCAAACAATTGCTTCTTGTAGAAATTAGATTTACTCACATCTTCATGAAAATGAACAAAATGTTTTGTGAGATGCTTCAGTCAGGTGTTACACCTGTAGAATAGTGATCCCCTCAGTCTGCAAGGTCCTCCAAAACATGACATAAAAAATTCTCATAGATGGACTAATAATTATCTAGTTTTCTCTAGAACTGCTGATGAGAACTTTCCATTAATAGCGAAGCCCAAAGCAGCATCTAAGAATTAAGTCTTTCTCTTACATGCTACCTGATTTGAAGTTGGGCTGGAAATTTCTGAGCTAGATCAGGTTTCAGAGAATCTTGGAACTTTGAAACTGTTGTAAAACTGCCATGTTTCTGTGTTTTTCTTTTAAGGTTACTTCTGTTTATGTGACGTTGGTCACGTCACACAGAAGGGGCCCGGGCACCGTCATAAGAACAGTAAAAAAATCTGAACCAGGGGCGCTGCCAGAGATTTTGGGGCCCATGAAAAGAAACTGAAGTGGGCCCCCTCTCTGAAAATTTTGATACTGTAATACATAAATTAGCAATTTTAAGTATATTTTGACCATCATACCTATATTTGTTAAAAAAGGAACAACATAACCGTGAGGCTACTTGGTAGGAGAAGCACTAAAAATACAATGAAGTTTATTTAGATTTATTTATTTGCTGCAAGACGGATACTTAATATTTAAAAACCCATCTCTCTTTTTTTTTAAATACTTAAACAATTATCTCAAGATCAATTACTTAAAATAGAAAACTTAAATGCAAAACCTCTTCCATGAAAATGAAATGCATTTATAATCTGTGGAGAAATCAAATCTCAGCTAAGACATCAAAAACAAAATGGCCGCTTGTTTTTTATGGTTTATTGTATTATGAGTGTTATCATTGAACACTATCACTGAACAAGAGGCAACAAATAAATGAATAAAATCAGAAGTAAATGATAAAATAACTTTGGTAGGCTCAGAAACAGAAACTAGGACTTCACATGGTTTGTTTTTAATATGAACTGTCAGTCATGGGCCCCTAGAATCCTTCTCCTTTACCCCCACTTTTCGGCGCCCCAACCCGGACCATACTACGAAGGCACAAAATAAAAAGTATGCAGGGGTTTAAACAGTCCATTTTATAATAAACTGTCTTCCTACAAGCCAAATCATTGAAACAACAGAACTGTAAGGAAAAACCAATTAATCTTCGATCCAGTCCTCCATCCGGAGGTGCCCTGGGTGGGAAAGAAAAAAAGCTCCACCCGACTCAGGGAAGGGTGGCCATCGGCCTCGACTGGTTGGGGTGAAGAGGACAGGAACGAGAGGCCAACGGGCACTACAACTTTGAAATACAAGTGAACATTGATGCCAACACTGTCATTAGTTTATAGATGGAAAATGAAGAGCCGAGAGCTGGAAAGGGAAGAAATGCTCAGAGCATCATGGAGCGTCCCTCAGCTTAACTAAGGGGGGCTAGACCACCTACCTATAAGGTCACAAACGAAGGCTTTTTGTTGTCTGCTTACTGAACCCAAACTGGGAACTGGTTCCATAAGAGGGGCGAGATAGTCGTACCAAAACCAGGAAATTAAAATTCTCAGAACTGAAGTTAGATTTTGATCAATTCCTGCATTTGTGCACAAGGAAACACACGGAGTCTGTACATTTTTATTTGTGTGATTTCTAGTTTTCAGGCAAACACTGAGTTACACCATTCCAAGTAAAGCACCCCAACAATAATCTGCGTGGCTCAGTGGGTAGAGTGGTCGTCTTGTAGCCTGAGGGTTGCTGGTTCGATCCTCGGCCTGTTGAGCTCATGCTGAGGTGTCCCTGAGCAAGACACCGAATCCCAAACTGCTCCTGATGGGTCGTGATTGAGCGCCTTGCATGGCAGCTTCCGCCATCAGTGTGTGAATGTGTGTGTGATGTAAAGCGCATCATTCCAGGTACAGAAAAGCTCTATATAAATACACACCATTTACCAGGTCGGATCCTTTTTAAACACAATCATTTTACAGTTATTGGCCCATAAAATACAGTTAAACAGCACGAGCTGCATTACTTTTTACTGACCAAGTCAAATAACAACTTAAAACTCCCCATATGCAAATCTGAAATCCACCTTAGAAGAGTTAAGTAGATCTGAAACTGTGGGAAACATCTAAATGCAACACCTCCCATGTCTACGTACTGTCTTTGTTTTTGTGTACATTGTGTATATAATCTGCTGTTGTTGACAGATAGATCAGACTTTCTCTGTTTTCCATCAACACTCCCACACTGAGGATTAAAATCCAGCTTCCATCTGCTGCTGAACTCTGAATCACGCACCTGCTGGTGTTCATTTGTTCCTCCACTGACATCAAGGCTTCTTCTCAGCACAGAGGTGATGAATTTGGCTGCATTTCAGGGATTTTATGACAAAATGGTCTTCAGGAAGAAGTAAATCATTCAAAGTGTCCTGTGCCTGACAATCAGCACCGTTCTTACCTGAGAGGAGAATATATCATCTTACCCTCAGTGGCTAGCAGTTTGTCTCAACCTGAAATATAATAATATAATTAGGTAGAAAACTGCAAAAGGTCAGCATATTTTTATATATATATATATATATATATATATATATATATATATATATATATATACATATATATATATATATGTATATATAAAATGTATATGGGCGCAACAATGCAACTGTGCCCCCTCCCAAGGATCAGAAGCAGACAAAGAGGGGTCCAGGCAACCAGCAGCCACAGAGCCGAGGTAGTCTACCCAAGCATGACTCGAGTGTAGGACCCAGAACTCTTTGAGCCCCATAACTACCCAGACCCCCAACAGAGATCCCATCCCAACAGCTGAAAGTGCCAGCCCACCCTGGACAGTCATTCACAGAGAGCCAGCACCAACCCCAGCAACCATTGGTTGCCAGGGCCGTTAAATCCATCATTGTCTACCTCTGATATTACTGCAGCTGCTATAGATATTTCTTCCTCATGAAGAAAGGCTGCAGGCCCAGGATGGGTGACTGACTTGAAAAAGAGTCAATGCAATCCTTTGGTTTCCTTAGCTAGGCAGTTCTTTTTATGAAGTGGCTTTTATGAACTCATCTGTTGTAAACTGGACTAACGTGGATCGTGTAAATGAATTGTTTAAATTGGTAGGAATTAGACAGCGTCTGTAAAAGTGCCTTAAAAAGACTTTGTTGTGATTCAATGCTGTAACAAAGTTTATTTGAATTTAACTGAATTTAACCAGGCTGATTCTGGCTTTATCTGCAAGGGCCAGCGCTGCAGAGAACGTTGATGTTTTTAAAAAGAGGCTTAAAGCTTTTAACTAAATTTTATTTGATCTTAATTTATTTCACTTCACGTTATTTTATTTTTATTCAACTGTACAACTTCTTATTTATTTATTCATTTACTTAGTTATTCATTCATTCTTAGCTGTTTTTATTGTTTCTTAAGACTGTTTAATTGTAACTCCAGTGTTTTCCTCGTGGGGACCCTCCACGCCGGGGTTTTGCCTGCTCGGTCTGGGGGTTGCTGTCGTGGTGATTGCACCTGTCGGGGTGGCCGGGGCCCGGCACTGCAGCCTTTTGGCTGTGGTGTGGGCCCTGGTCTGTCCGGATGGGGGTGGTTGCTGCTGTTGGACATGGGTGGACTGGCCCCTGGTGTGTGTTTCCTCACAGCAGCATCAAGCTGGATGTTTATCACTTTTAGTATTTTTAATAACATTCAGTTTGACACAGAAGCTCTGTTGTAGACGATGAAAATCAGACAAATGCTGCTTGTTTTGGAAGCACTTTGGGATATAAACATTTTTTCATTGTTTTAGACTTTTTTACAGCACAGCAAAGGTATTAAAATGTCTCTGAGCATCTTTGGGAGGTGAAACAACAAACGCTGTTTCCTCCTGGGAAAAGCGACCCTGATGTTGCCAGGCGGCTGCAGATCCAGCAGCGGAAAGTGACAGAAATCCAGAAGGTCTCTGCCTTGTGGTGGCGGCGTCACAGCACGCCTGTCTGTGACAGCCGATGCTCACCAGGAGGAATGTCGACCCCCACCTTCAGATAAGTTTTGACAGCTGTAATTGAGAGAGAGGGAGGAGGTGGGGGTGAGCTCCTATTTTTATCATACATCCAACCAGGCCTGAGGCAGACAGAGAGAAACCCCTCTCCTCTCTCCAGAAACAGATCACTCCTTCTGGATCTCTCCTTTCTGCCTCCAGAGAAACTTCTGGAGGTCTGACGGTGAGGTTAAGACCAGGAGACGCGACCAGTTTGGAGGAAGACATCTGAACAGGAGCAGATCTACAGACTGCAGAGGGAGGACGGAAGAAACCAGGAACACTATCAGGCCGTCATGGCTCTACTGTGTTACAACAAAGGCTGCGGAGAGAAGTTTGACCCCGACAAGAACAAAGACGGCAAGATCCTACCACCTGTTTCTATTCTTTTCCTTTAACATTCCCCTCCAGACAGTTTGAAGCCATTTGTTAGTTTTATTTCTGTTCACTGGATTAAAGCCTCAGCCTAAAACGAGCAGCCCTAACTGCTTTAAATCTCTTTTTTAACTAGAATTTATTTATCTCTTTTAAAATGACAGCAATCATTATTGACGTGTTGTTTTAACTTTCTATTTAAATGTTTCTAAAGCTTTGAAGCCGCCCACTTTCATTTTGAAGTAGGCACTTGTGACCACGTTTGTGGCGCGTGCTCTGCCTTGAAGTGCAAATCAAATGTAAATTGTGGGTCTAAAATATGCAAATTCATTGTAAACAGATAGAAATATGTATAGTGCAAGTTATAAGAGATGAACTGGAGAACTTTTTGTCATCGGGGACGAGATTTCTGGTGCTAGTTCCATGTTATTATACATGTAAGTGTGTCTCCGTGTGAGAGGGAGTTGCAGCGTTACCAGCCACGTTTTTCTGGAAGGACGACAGCTCCCCTCCAGGAAACGACCCCCATATATGGGACATACACCACCTCCAAAGTGCAATGACGGTGTGAACAGCTGCTGACTGTGTGTGTGTCTATATGTAGACTCACTTTCTTTTTTATCCTGGCAGATTCCTGCCTCTTCCACCCAGGGGTTCCCATCTTCCATGATGCCCTGAAGGTAAGCCGGTCATTCTGTGAAAATTTCATTAGTGTCTCATCTGGAACATGACACTTAATATTTATGTGTGTGTTTGTTTTCAGGGCTGGTCCTGCTGTAGAAAAAGAACAACAGACTTCTCTGAGTTTCTCTCCATCAAGGTAACAGCTCCGGGTCAAACACTGCAGAGTTTGGAGTGTGAGGAGGCAGAGACGAGCTTCCGTAATAAATCAGTGGGAGTGGAAATGACGGGAAAATATGCAGCTCCTTTGATTAAACTTTAATCAAGTGGAAGGAGAAACCAGTAGCATCACATACACTCTTAGCTGCTGCTTTAAGATACCCATATTTAATCTTACATTAATACATACGCATCAAGTATGGCTGTAGATTAGATCTTTGACTCCTTGAGACACAAAAGCTCTAAATTATCATGTGAGAGTCTAATAAGCAACATCTGTGTGAGCTAGCCGAAACATTCATCACTATCAAAACGATCAGTTCAGCAGCCGTTTCAAACAAAAATGAAAGTTTCTTTAATATACTGAATGAATTAATAATTGAATAAGATCATTTCCTCAACGACCCATTTAATTTTTCTAGAAACCAGAATTGTGCATCATATGAACGTTGCTAAGCCAGAACAGGCCCACGGTTCTGCCTCGTGTGACACATCATGACCATCTGAGAGAAACATAAAGATTATTTAAATGCTGTATACACCAAAGCTTGTTTTTCCTAAGTGAATTTGGTGTATGAAAAACACCAGTGACAGGACTTTTCACAAGAACAGCAGTTTTAGCTAGACTGGACTGGACTGGGTTTGACTGGGCTGGACTGGTCTGGACTGGGCTGGACTGGACTGGACTAGGCTGGACTGGACTGGACTGGACTGGACTGGGCTGGACTGGACTGGGCTGGACTGGACTGGACTGGACTGGACTGGACTTGGCTGGACTGGACTGGGCTGGATTAGGCTGGACTGGACTGGGCTGGGCTGGACTGGACTGGACTGGACTGGACTGGACTGGACTGGACTGGGCTGGGCTGGACTGGACTGGGCTGGACTGGACTGGACTGGATTGGGCTGGACTGGACTGGACTAACCTGGACTGGGCTGGGCTGGGCTGGACTGGGCTGGGCTGGACTGGACTGGGCTGGACTGGGCTGGACTGGGCTGGACTGGGCTGGGCTGGGCTGGACTGGGCTGGACTGGACTGGGCTGGGCTGGCCTGGGCTGGACTGGACTGGACTGGGCTGGACTGGACTGGGCTGGACTGGGCTGGACTGGACTGGACTGGGCTGGACTAGGCTGGACTGGACTGGACTGGGCTGGGCTGGACTGGACTGGGCTGGACTGGGCTGGGCTGGGCTGGGCTGGGCTGGACTGGGCTGGACTGGACTGGACTGGGCTGGACTGGACTGGGCTGGGCTGGCCTGGGCTGGACTGGACTGGGCTGGACTGGGCTGGACTGGACTGGGCTGGACTAGGCTGGACTGGACTGGACTGGGCTGGGCTGGACTGGACTGGACTGGGCTGGGCTGGGCTGGGCTGGATTGGACTGGGCTGGGCTGGACTGGATTGGACTGGACTGGGCTGGGCTGGACTGGGCTGGACTGGACTGGACTGGACTGGGCTGGGCTGGACTGGATTGGACTGGGCTGGGCTGGGCTGGCCTGGGCTGGACTGGACTGGACTGGACTGGGCTGGACTGGACTGGACTGGGCTGGACTAGGCTGGACTGGACTGGGCTGGGCTGGGCTGGACTGGGCTGGACTGGACTGGACTGGGCTGGGCTGGACTGGACTGGGCTGGGCTGGACTGGACTGGACTGGGCTGGGCTGGGCTGGATTGGACTGGGCTGGACTAGCCTGGACTGGACTGGACTGGACTGGACTGGACTGGACTGGGCTGGGCTGGACTGGACTGGGTTGGGCTGGGCTGGGCAGGGCTGGATTGGACTGGGCTGGGCTGGGCTGGACTGGATTGGACTGGACTGGGCTGGGCTGGGCTGGACTGGGCTGGACTGGACTGGACTGGACTGGGCTGGGCTGGACTGGATTGGACTGGGCTGGGCTGGGCTGGCCTGGGCTGGACTGGACTGGACTGGACTGGGCTGGACTGGACTGGGCTGGACTGGGCTGGACTGGACTGGACTGGGCTGGACTAGGCTGGACTGGACTGGGCTGGGCTGGGCTGGACTGGGCTGGACTGGACTGGACTGGGCTGGGCTGGGCTGGACTGGACTGGGCTGGGCTGGACTGGACTGGGCTGGGCTGGACTGGATTGGGCTGGGCTGGGCTGGGCTGGGCTGGACTGGACTGGGCTGGGCTGGGCTGGGCTGGACTGGACTGGACTGTGGTTCAGTAAATGGGGGTTAATTAATTGCCTCCACTTCAATAGAAACAGCAGGTTCGGGCTTCCTTTGATGGACTTATTACATCACCACAACTCAAACAATGGAGAAACAATTTAGCTAACGGCTAACTGTTAGCTAACGGCTAACTGTGGAATGCTAGCATGACCCTATGGCTGGATGAAACGTCAAAAAGCATAAGCAGAGCTTTACGGCTATGTACAGTTCATACGCCTGTGTGCTTTATTAGTTTATCATTCTTTCTTTTCTTTCTTTTTTAAACAGCTTGGGTGCAAGCTAATCTTTTGTAGCATCTTGTTACTTAGCATGCTCATAGTGCCGAGGCTACTCGAGTACAGATTAAAGAATTCATGCTCAGTAACGCTTGGTGTGTTGGTCAGACCTTGAACATTTTAATTTAGTTTAGCACTATTTCTGCTATTGGGAAGGGGGGTGAGATGTGTTTTGTTTTTTCTACATATAGAAAAGAAACACACACTCATTTACTAACACACACACTTATACAGTTTCTGTGTTGTCCTTCAGATTTAATCACCAACAACCACAGTTGTATATTCGTTGTATTTTTCAGTTTGTCTTGCTGTAGGTGCTCCAGATGATTGTTTGCTTTGTTTTATGACCGAATCTGTAAGATGTGGTTCTGTTAAGTTTCTGCATGTGCAGCAGCTGGTTGTCTGGTTTTTCTGTTTTGGTTGCTGTTGCTGTTCTTTATCTTTTGTGTCCATTTTTGTCTTCTGTTCAGTCTCCTCCTACTTTTGTTCTCCCTGTCAGGTGCAGCATTCATTTCTAACTCAGCAATAACCAAATAAAAAGAATCAAGAACAATGATTAAGCATCAAGGGGAGCTTAATTTCCAAATATAACTTGCACAAAACAGCAGCCCGACCTTTTTTCTGCTTGCTATGAAGCTGGACAGGACAAGGTAAAACATAATTAATAATTTAGCACTCTTTCAGTTCAAGGTATAAAGATAACTGATGCAAATGTAAACCAATTACACCAAATATAATTTGTCTGAAACTCTTCAATGGCCCAGTTTCACCATTTTGCTACAGATCCTACCCAGCAAAGTGTGTAATACTCAAGAATACCAACAGGTGTAAAACCCACCTGTTGAGTACTCTGCTCAGATCGAGCAGCAATAAAAGTCTGTCCAGCTTACAACAGCAGCACAACAGAACATTAATCTGAACCATAAGACTTTATCCTGAATGCCTGGATGCTGATAGAGCCAGCAGACAACAACAAGATGAGGATGCAGATATTACAGAGTTTTTCTACCCAATTTAAACACAACTTGGCTTTAGATTTACAAACTTACGGTGTGGTTGAGAGACTTCTTCGTTAACATAATACTGTACCGTTTTAGAGCTGCGGCAAAAGAAAAATGAAAGTTTTTCACCCACAAATGTGGGTATACACAAGACTTGTTGCTGAAAACACAGCAGCTTAAAAACAGTTTAAAAATTGTGTTTTTCATCTTCAGCCCCAAAGAGACCTCGTCTTTACTCTTTGAATTTAACACTAAAAAAATACAAGAAGAGGCCTGAATTATTGTTTTACTGTACGGAACCGAAAAGGTTGGATTCTGCAGAATTTATTACATCTTTAAAAATTGTGCAGGAAATATTTTCTCATTTAAAACATAGTTAATATTTGAGCAGGCTTGATTCCCCTCCTCTGCACATGTGAGATCAAGAATCACATCCTAATCTAATGTGATCTGTGATGGTTGGAATGCAGGGCTGCACCCGCGGGCGCCACAGCAATGTGAAGCCCCAGGAGCCTCTGAGGCCAGAGGTGTCGTCAGATAAGGCTGACATCAAACTCACCAACGACCAAGAGATCATCTACCAGGGCCCTAAGTCTGCTGAGAAGCTGCAGAAAGAGAGACCAAGGTATGTTGGTGTGTGTTTGTGTGCAAGTCACAGTTAGCCTTCATTTATATGAGGAAGCTTCATCGTCTAATGTCCGTGGAATAAGTGGAATTTGTCAGTTTGGATATACATTCTTGTTAGTCTGCTGCGTGCAGCCGCTGCTGTGTAGCATTCATTCAGAGAGGTCAGGGTGAGGTTGGCTGCAGCATCGCTGGGATGAATAATGCAGTGAATAACAGCTGCAGGCCGGTACGATGCCTCTCTGTATGATCTGAGCTTTTGTTTTACCCGTTGTGTGTTAACAAAGATGCACGTTTGTGTGTGCACACAGTTCAGATGAGCCCATGACAAAGCTTCCCCACAAAGTGTCCGCTTCGCTGGCTCAGGTGCTGGAAAAACTGGACATCAGCAAGAGAGCTGAGAACGAGAAGAAAGGTCAGTGCTCAGGGTGTTGTTTTTAAACCCGTTCCTGAACACATCTCTGGTGCTTTCACAGCCAAAAAGACTGAATCATCAAATATCTTTCCTCAAAAGATGTGAGGAAGTCTTGTGCAATAGGATTCCTCTTCCTAGCACTTCTGCATGCAGGTCAGAACAACTTGTGCTGCAATTAATCAGAAAAAAATCAGCTTTGTCCTTTACATTAATGTCCAAATTTTCTTTTTTTGGACAAAACTGAGCCAAAAACGTGCTCTTTCCGTCCACGGGGTCAAGCCATCTTAGTGTCTGATCAAAAACCACAGCACTTCGGCCTAAAGAGACCTCAGTCTGAACAGTCATGTGGCATTTCATCCAACTTTTACGTAGTTGAAATTAAACGGACGTCATAATTCTGCACCAGAGGAGGCAGGAAGCATCACAGCATGACATCATGTCTCGTCCATGTATGCAGGTTACTTCAGGGACGTAGAATGTTCATCCTGGAATCTGATGGCAGTCACATCTAAGTTATTAACATATGACATATAATATCAACAACCATGTAAAACATGGGATATCAGATAAAAGTAAAATAAGTACATTAATGCTCCACTACTGAACCTTGCCAGATTTTCCTGCTTTGGTGCCGCGTAGTGACGGCTAGTGCATCATCCGTCTTCTGTCCTGTCTCTTCTCTGAGCTGTCTTCAGCCAGTAAAAGTCAGTCTGATCTTGACTCTTGTCTCATCTCTTGTTCTGTCCCTGTCTCTCTCTCTTTCTTTCCCTCTTTTCCTTCGATGATGTTCTCGAGTTTCTTTGCTGAACCGGTCATGGCGCAGGTTCACACCGACCAGTGTGTTGATATCCAGTTGCTATGCGGTAAAGCGATGCTTTGGGACGGGGGGAAAAGTACAGTTTCTCAGCCTTGGGAAGCTGCAGAAACATACACATTGATGTGTGTGCCATCCAACAGTCAGAAGCACAGAGTTTTCAGCCTGGAAAGTTAAGTAACGTTACTTTAAGACTACAGTGTGACCGTAGCCCGAGGCCAAGAATATCCTTGTGTTTGCATAGGCAACCAGCTCCATCACGAGCATGATTATTCACATACCTGCTTGTCTTCTAAACTTGTTACCCACGGATTTGTAAACAAAGCAATAAACATGGCAACAACAGATCTGGTCAAACTGGTCCCTACACTGGAACCCTGCTGGTTATTCATGTACTGAAGCTTGAGGCTTGGATGTGATTTAAAGATGCTTCAAACACACAAAGCAGCCTTGATAAACACTCATACATGTAATAAAAAGCAAGTATGTTTTCTGCCCTAGTCTGGTCAAATCTGGGTTCGATTATCCCTCTGATATGATGCTAAACTCTTTTTTTTCCTTTAGTTAAATCTGTGAAACCTTTATTCTGTTTGTGATATGCAAAAAGTCCAAATGTGACCAGTCTGAATTTTTTATTTAACTGGACCAGTTCCACAGCCGCTGCAGTAATCTGCAAATAGCAAATAAAATAATATATATTTTTATGCATCATTTTATACATTAAGGACAATGGTCTTGCTGCAAAAAATGTGCATTTTAAATAAACTAATAGAAACATCTCTTCAGGGATCATTGCCGCTCTGTAAAAGTTTTCTAAAAGCACGGCCTTCATATTAATAGATTCTGAGCAATCACAGAAAACTTTTCAGGTTCACTTAAAAATGAAAAAATGACCTGATGAAGGTCCTGCAGTCCCCGTTCACCACTTTACATAATCATCTGTGTTACGTTTTGTATGGGTTTGTGCTTGTTTGTGCACATGGATTCAGGCGAAAGATGTCTGTTTATATAAGTTTGATGCATAATTCAACAGTTTTTTCCTTCTAGTTCGGTTCAGTCCTACAATAAAGCCTTTAATCCATCTTATTATTCCAGTTGGAATTAATTATTCCAACTGGAATAATATGGCCCAGTTTGCAGGTGTCCTTAACTGACTGAACACAGCCAATATGTGTGAATGTAAAAGCTCTGACTCTGGTAAGACTGGAAAGCTGCTAATCTGGACTCTTGTCACATGATTTTAACAGAAAAAACTTCATGTGTGTTCAAACCCAACTTGATGATTTGAGTGTTTGAGCAGCGAAAAAAAGCCTCATCCTCCTTTTTCTTCTGTATTTTTATAGAAAGTCAGGTTGTCATACATGGAACTCGCTGCAAAAACGCTGGTTGCAAAACAGTAAGTGTTTCTTCATCATGAATTTGGGTGTGTGTGAGTGTGTGTGTGAGTATTTAAGTAACACTTGTGCCGAGTCGCCTGTCTGACATCAGCAAAAACCAACAAATTCATCATCTGCACCAGTGGCTGCACACGTGTGTGTTGCTATCTTTGTGAGGACACTAAGAAAATGCAGAGATTAATTTTACATCAAAAACAGAAAAATTATGTCCTTTGACTTTATTCTTGTCAAATATCACTTGCCTATCATTTCTGTTTTTTTTTTTATTATTATTTTTAATTTTTTTTCCTTGTTTTAACGAGATGCAGGAATTTGCTGCTTCTTCACTGCAATCTAGACTAAAATCTTCTGGGAAATGTTGGGTTCGATCATTTATCAAATTATGTGCTAGCCTGACAGCTGGGCTCACCATAAGAGATATTATTAAGTAAATTTCACCAAGTGCACAATTTTATATCTGCACATATGAATCCAACGGGACATCATTCCTTTAGTTCAACCATCAAATAGCTGCTTTAAACAGTCAGACCTGAACAGGCACAGCAGCGTGTGTGTACAGACACACACACACGCTGCTGTGCTTCACAGTAAAACCTCAGCTTTTGTAAAGTTTAATAAGAGCGCCATCTGGTGGACAAACTAAGCAACAACACGTAGCTCTTATAAGCCACAGTTCAGTCTTTGTTCTGCTACTCGACACCGGTTCAGGGAAAACGTGTGATTAACACATGGTTGAGGAGTTTAAATAGTCTTACTTTGAACTTATTATAATATTTTTTTACATGAAACTTTGAACAATGCTATTTATGCCATTTTCCTTTTTAGTAGATACTTATACAACCTTCTACAGAAGGGAGTCCAAACTAAAAGTTAATCTTTATCAAACCCATTAACTGTTTTGGATGCCATGAATCAGTTATTTAAATAAACTGAGTAAAGCTTTTTTTTTTTTTTTAATTTGCTGGACTGACCACCAGCAGAAAACAGCTGGTCCCAAAGCTAGAGACTGCAGGATGGGCTAACCAAAGACTTTGCTGAAGCAAGAACAGGTTCTCAAAGACACCAACTTAAAATCAAGACGCACAGCCTGATTCAGATTAATTGGATCTCTTCAACAGCCTGTTAATGATCCATTAATTTGGGTCATAAATTAATGAGTTATAATTTGATTCAGGTGTGGTGAAGCAGGAAAACATCTAAAACCAGCAGGGCGGCGACCTTTGAGGTCCAGAATTTGCCATCTGTGCTCTAACTGGTGACCTTGTCATGTGACCTGGGACAGTCTTTACTGATCAGATTATCTTTGCACTGTAATCTTTAGCATCCTGCTTCTCTGTGTGTTTAGGTCTACCAAGGCCCAGAGACCGACAAGGAGGTCTGCACCCACCACCCAGGAGCACCCGTCTTCCATGAGGGGTAAGAGGACGTCTTAGCCCTGCAAGTTCCCTCTTGTTTACCCAAAATACAACACAATTACAGCTATTATCGTTATATCCACGACTCTGGCTTCAGACAGTCATTAAAAAAGTTCTACAAATGAAAAATGTAAACAAAACAAAAGTAGAGGCCATTCAAGCAAAGTAGGGAATGTATTATAGCCAAAGTATGAAAGACAAAGATCAGACGGGTTATAAAAGAAGAGTAATTAAAACAAATCTACAGTGTTAGAGAGAGACTTCAGAAGTAAGTGAAAGTGCAAGTAACGTAACACAACTGCCTCCGAGCAAACGTCTCTTTATTTCCACTATCAGGACCTGAAAGAGCAGCAGATGATCAGTATCAGGTTGTTGATTTCCACCCTCTGGATTACATGGCTGTTACCAGCTCTGATCCTCTCTTTGTCTAGATATAAATACTGGAGCTGCTGCTGCATAAAGACAACAGACTTCAATGCTTTCCTGGACCAGAAGGGCTGCACCACAGGGAAACACCGCTGGGTGCCAAAGCAGGTACATGCCCCACCTGAACAAGGCACTCCATCAGTAAATGTTTGGAGACTTCATTAAAAGTTTGCTAAGAAAATTAACACTTTTTACTTCATTTAAAAAAGGGGGGATCTAAGCAAACATGCTTTAGTGTGTTTCCTTGTGACTGTTTACAGGACAAGAAGAAGGTGGCGTGTCGACATGACTGGCACCAAACTGGAAATAATATTGTTGTAACGATTTACGCCAAGAATTCAAACCCTGAATTTTGCAGCATACAGGCCAACCGGACAGTGGTGAGTGATGGGACACCAAGCAAATACTAAATACTGCTGCCAGATAGCTTCTAGAAATAGTTTTAATCGAATAGTTAATGGCTTTATTTTTGGTTAGCTTTTTTTTGTTACAGTCATCGAAATGGTTTGTTGGCAGCAAGTTCTTAAAAGATGGTCACTAATTAAAAACCTACAGGCTACACAAAATTACTCTGAATTTCAGCTAAAAATTTAACTTGAAGCCTTGATTAATGATGTTAGCTTTAGGAAGCTAAAGCTAGTTAAAAGTTAGCAAAAAGTGAAGAGAGACTAAATATGTAGAACCTTCAGATAAAAAGCAAACAAACAAAACAACATACAAGCCTTAAAGCACAGTTACTAATTAAAACTGATGTAATTGTGACATTTAATAAAATTCTTTGTGAAATTGAGCTAAAATTCGAACTTTAGGTTGCGAATAATAAACTTAACTTCAGGAAGCTAAAGTTAGCTTTAAAAATTATAGCAATGTTATTCAGAAAAAGAAGAGTACAAACCATGAAAGAAATGGGTAGTTTAAGTTAATCAAACCTCCTTTTAGTTCCAGTTTACAGTAAAACACAGAGAATTACTTTTCACACAATGCTAAATGATCGCATCACAAACAGAAGCTGTGTATAAGTTAGCTTCATCAATCATTATGCTACCAGGTGTGTTAGCATTTTATTAAGATAAAATAAAAATATTTTATAATGAATATTTTCAGATGACATTATTTTTTAAATGATGTATCATAGAGTTGGATGGACGAAAAAGAGATTAGTTAATCAATTTAACTGGAGAATGAAAAAATATGCTGGCACCATTGCTGATACTGTATGTAGTTGGTTGGTTGGTTTTCATTTATATTTCAAGTAACTTTATTAAGGAGCTTCTAATCAAGAGAGACTTTTTATCGTTCATCATTTGTCTTTTGTCTTTCTCCTCTGTAGCTTTCATGCCAAATACAGTTTGAGAATGATAAGATTTTTAAGCGTGACTTCCACCTCTGGGGGGTGAGTATTATCTCGTATGTTCGTATACAATATTACTGTCCATTTACATTTAGGTTCATTTAAAAGTTGGGTTTCAAGTCTTTAATGTTCTACATAGCATGTTTTAAAAACCTGAAAAGCATCTTCTCTAGCTGTACTTACTAGATATAAGACAACACACACACCCAACAAAGTAGGAGTGTTAATGATTGTTAACTAAGCAAGTCAACACAGATGTGATCTCTTTTTCATCCCTCCAACTCTTTGACAATTTTTGCCATCAGGTGGTCGACGTCAAGCAGAGCTCGGTCCACATGATCCCTTCCAAAGTGGAGGTCACCCTCCGCAAAGCTGACATGGTAGCCTGGGGCAAACTGGAGGACCCAAACTACAAACCTGAGCCAGCGCCTGCAGAGGAAACCATCAATGAAATCACAGAGTCGGACAATCCCGACTGGGACATCGACGACGATGACATCAGTGACTCGGATGAGGAGTGGGCCTACGGCACGCCAGAGAATAGAAAGAAAGGAGATGAGGGCAAAAAGGAGCAGAATAAGGATGAAGACGTGCCAAATTTAAAGAGGAAGGAGGTGGAGGAGGAGATGAAGAGGGCAATGGAGGAGAAGAAGAGGGCAGAGGAGGAGAGGAAAAAGCTGGAAGAGCAAAGGAGGCAAGAAGAAGAAGAAGGATATGAAGACATGCCAGATCTGGAGGATCATGATGCTAATTTGGAGTGACTTGCTTTAGCAAAACAGACCAAAAGAATGAAATAAAACTGAATTTAGAAGCAAAGAAATTTAATAGCTAAAAATCCTTTTTTTTTTTTTTAAGCAAAAGATCCAAATGAAAGTTTGATTCTCTTGAAGTTGTAAACACGTTTGTGAGGAATGTGGGAGCTGGACACGGCTGAATTTATATTTTATTCTTAAACATAAACAGAAGAAATAAACTTTTCTCTATTTGTTTCTACGACTACTTTTCTCTCTGTGTGTACAGTTTATAATTTCATTTAAAGCTGAAAAGAGCATAAAAATAGCTTAATGTGTGATGTGAAACCTTGTTCCCACCTCCAGCAGCTTAAAAACAAAATGATTAAAGCTTCATTTAAAGTTTAATGACTCATCAGAGGATTCTCTGCTACTACAGACTGCAGCTGCAAACCGTTGAACAGTTATTATAGATTATAGATCATCACTCATGCTTACAGTTTGTGTCCACACATTGTTTTCATCATTATAAAACCATTGTGCATTTTTGAGCACAGCCTACACTGTACTACTCACGTTACCACAGCTTTACTACAGCTTTACTACAGCTTTACTACAGCCTAAGAAAGACTGACAAGAACACACAATGTGTAGGGTGATGAGAGAAAAGCCCATCACGCTCCATAACAGAGGAGCAGCTGAAACCTGCGTCCGAAGTCGGGATTTCACCTGAAAGAGCTCATTAGCCTCTTTTAGTAAATTCCCACTCCAGTAGTCATTAAAGGTAAAGTGTGTAAGAACTACTGACATCTAGTGGTAAAAATGGGATAAAAATGACTTTAAATGGCAAGCACAGTTGTAGAATGGACGTTTACGTCAGTGTCCCTCCAGTGCAGCGTTGATCACTACGGGTCACAACTGTGGTCAAAATACTTTAAAGTTGTGTACATGTGCTGTTTTCTTCTATACGCCGTTTGAGGTTTTACTCATCCTAAACGGTGCCTGTCAGTCAAAGCTGCAGTTTGAAAGCTCACGTCACACACAGCTGTTCAGAAACGGTGATAAAAATGTGGTAGAAATATGTGTACCGCAGATATAAATGGCTCATTCTGAGAGAATAAAAACAAGAATTATTTAAATGTAGTTATTAGATACCAATAAAAACCTGTTTTTAGAGATATATTAAAATGTTCTTTCATTGACCTTTTATTTCATTACACTGCACCTTTAAGTAAAAAAAAAGTCTAATTTGCTCTGCAGGGTTGTTTCCATGAAGTAAAAAAATGATCATAAAATAAAATTAAAATACTGTACTAGCAGTATTTTTATGTTTATCTGCATACAGACCATACAGAATACAGACTCTACAAAAAAGTTTGAAATGTTAATTTGGTAATGTTTTTCCCCCTTTAATAATCGGTTGGAAAGCTTGAACGGTCGCCTTTACAATGCAATAGAAAGACTGTGCTTTTGTGGAATGAAAATACAGCTAAACATGGAAGTGTCCCTTAAAAAATCCTTGCAGTCAGGCTGTAGACTATTTAGTTTAGCAACCCAAACATGTGCAAACCCGCTGCAACATTCACCTGTTGGTATGACTGGCATCTAATCGGTTGCTCTGATTTATAAATATTTGGTTTTCTTTTCTTGTGCTGGAAAAAAGTTGGTGAGAAAAATGGCAAAACTGACCTGGCAAAGATGAAAATGACACGACTTACCAGCTGTTTCTGGTCTCAGAAGGAAAAGAAACTTCACTGAAGTGTTCCCAGACACAACTGATCTCAGGTTTCCCCAGAAATGAAATTCTTGTGGGTGTCCATCACAGATGTTTCCTCCTTGAGGTTTGTGTGCAGCTACTTTTTCTACTGATTTCCAACCACTGGCATCCAACAACAAACTCCAGACATCACCATGACTCGTTTATTCATCTGGAACCAGTCAATGGAAACATGTACACTTTCATTTTTAGCTGCTTTGTCAAAAGATTGCTTCAGACTTACAATGCAAATAATGAAAACCCGACTAAATTCAGGTGAGTTTTACAGTTCAGCTTAACTCTTGAGAAAATGAATGAATCCACCTTTCAGCTCTGGCATCCAGGTTTGTGATGAGGACAGTTAGCTAGTTGCTAGTAGCTTAGCGCTCCAGGGCTGGGGGGTGGGGTCGCTCTTGTTTAGGTTAATACTTCTCAATCCCAGCATGCCATTTTTAAAAGAATGCTGAGCAGGAAACAGATGAAAAGCCGATGAGGTTGATCTTATTCTCAGTTCATATAATGTGTATTACTTAGATAGGCTGTGAACAATAATTTCTACTCAGGATAACAAAAAACAGGCCAGTTGGACAACTGATGACGTGATAACTGTTTGTGTGTGTGAGAACTTCACTTCCTGTGCTATAAATGAAGAGAGGGAAGACTCATGGAGAGGAATGAAAGTTCCCAAGACAATGCACAGTGTGCTTGTTTGAAGGGCATTAAATCCCACCTAATAATAACACAGCTTAATTTTTCTTTTTTTCCTGGGAGCTCACAATTAGCCAGATGCTAACCTCCTCTAGTGTTGCCATGTTTATCATCTTGTTTACTCCCTACAAATGTGGGAACTCCATCTCTTCTGGAAACAAGCAAATGTGTGAACAGTTACCAGTGGAAGAGCTAGACTTGTACGCGCTGGGTGGCCGGAGGGTGGGCAAGACTTTATCAGGAGGGGCCTAAAAGGAAATAATTATGTTCCTTTTTCTGACACACACTTTAAAATACACTGCTCTGACAACTGTGGTCACATTAGAGAGACGTGAGAAACAAAACATCTTTTGCATTTATAATCTATAATTCCTCACCAAGAGGAAATAGTTGCATTAAGTTAAAAAAGAAAGACGCACTGAAAGGTGAACTGGTTGCTTTAGGTGCAGAACGTGGAGCTTGATGTGGTAATAGTTCTGGTTTACTGTCTGGTGGTGGTGGACTAGATTATTTTAAAATCAACTTGCAGCCTTGCTAGCCTCCTGTTTGAACTAAACAGATCATGTAGCTCTAGCTTAGCGCAACGTAACTTGGATATTGAGATACTCTGAGCATCTTTATGGTTTATTTTCCACACCGCTCAACGTGAAGGCATCGGGCTAATAGTAGCTCGACAAAAATCTCTTCTAGGAACCTTAAGCCAAATGTCAGTATTTTTAAAGGATGACTGACGATGAAATAACTATTTATTTATTGTTTTTTTTTTTTACCTCAAACTAGTGTCAGTAACTAGTATTAGAGATCTATGTGCCAGTTCCACCCTGGCCACCCCTGTCGCCACCCCTGTCAGTTACATTCAGAACGGAGCCAGTTGAATACACAAATACGAGGTAAAAAACAAACAAACAAAAAACAAGATCTGAGGTGTAGTCTCAAAATGGCATACCTACATTAATGTTTAGCTTAGTCACAATCTGTCCTAAGTCTGGGAACAGAAATATTTGAAGCACACCAACACCTTTACTACTCTGTAAGAGAAAACTGAGATTTAAAAAACTGAAAGCAGCAAGAGCAGCACACAAATATCAACTTGTGACATAAATGAACACAAACTTCACACACTTCGATAATTCATTTAATCTCCAGAGGGTCGCACTGACTTTGTCTTGTTACACACTGCACATTATAACACAATAAAACATCTCGCAATGTACAAGGTCGTGCAACATCTAGTCTGGCTTCCAGCGTCACGTGCACAGTCTCAATGGCTGCTCTGATTAGGAGGAGCACTCACAAATGTTGTCTATTGAATACTGTTGCACAAACATGGTGGAGGGTAGTCTGTGGTTTCCTTTTTAGTTCTTCTGCTGTAAGTTTTCTTCTCAGCTCCAGGTATGTCCTTGGAAGAGTTTCTGTCCCAATTTTTTTTCTTTTTGCAAGCTGAAGGAAAAAAAAGCACGAAATATAGCAAAAGGAGGGCTAAAAGATAAAAACAGGCAACTCTTATCCCAAACTGGCTTTCAAATATTTTTCATTGCCCAACATCTCTGTGGTCGTTATCAATAAGACATATCATACTTCAATCAATAGCAATACATTAAATTCTCTAAAATATTGGCTTAACACAAGATAAACATCTGTTTTGTGTAAACAATGTATTAGCAAATATAAATAACAATAAAGAATTGCAATATGTTGGCTTATAGTTCAAATCATATTTAAATGACTTACATTTTCAATATCGACTGATTCAAGGACTTTTTCATAACATTGCTGCAACAGTGAAATGAACATCATCATTAATTACGAGGACTTAAGCTACTGTGGATGTAATTTAAAAACCACCAATGTAATAAACATTTGTTTTTACAGTTTATATATGTATATATATATATATATATATGTATATATATATATATATATTTATCATTGTTTTTAAGATTGGTTAGATATATTACATTATACCAACACATTTGTCTGTATACATCTGTCATAAATAAAATATATTTGTAATCAAACGAATTTAAAAAAATGCACTCAAATCTTAACACATACACACACGCAAATATCTCTTTTCCTTCCATTAAGTTTGCTTCTTAAAGTGCAAGGCAAGATATAGTAAACTTTGAAATGTATGACAAACAACAACTTTCGCATCTGAAGCATAAAAGCTTGCACACTCACACAACTCTTAAGTCTCAAACCCAAAGAACAGACTTAACACCACTAAAGCCTCAAAGGTGTAGCTGGCACACTATGGACACAGTAGCACAATCCTACCACAGCTAAATATCTACAGCGCCTCACAGTAACTACATCCTATCCAGGGTTAGTTCAGTAAATGTGAAAACTTCCCTTGACATAAACGGGAAGAAGCACAGACACTATGCTAAGTTTACAGTTTTGTTCATGGAAGCAATATTCAGGCTAAAGCAAGAAATAAATTTTAATTAAATTAGTCCATCCTGGGCAAACAACTGTGAATGCTAATTCTTTTTACCGCTTTTATTCTTTTTAAAATGTCACAAATCAGCAGGAGCTGGTCATAAAAAATAGTTTAATATGTAATAAAGATAGTCATGTAGCTACTTAGCTAACCACGTAGAAAATTATCTAGACGTTATGAAATTAAACATGTAGCTACTTAGCTAACCACGTAGAAAATTATCTAGACGTTATGAAATTAAACATGTAGCTACTTAGCTAACCACGTAGTAAATTATCTAGACGTTATGAAATTAAACATGTAGCTACTTAGCTAACCACGTAGTAAATTATCTAGACGTTATGAAATTAAACATGTAGCTACTTAGCTAACCACGTAGTAAATTATCTAGACGTTATGAAATTAAACATGTAGCTAACTAGCTAACTTACTTATTTTAAGCCACGGTTTATCTTTGATCTTTCATATTCTTCTGTGACAATTTCTACATACAGGTTCAATAAATGTATGTTATGACAAAGCGCAAGCAAAACAAAGGGCTTCCTGGTGGGGTACAGATTGGTTTTGCGAATTTTCCAACTCTGTCAACAAGAACTCTCCTAGTTGGGATATAACGTCATTCCCAGTTCCGAGCTCCGACTCAAATCGAACGCACCGTAATTAGCTATGTAGCTGCTTAGCCAAACACATAGCTAACTCTAACTAAACATGTAGGTAATTAACTTAAGATGTTTCAGCTAAAAATTTTGGGTAAAAATTTTAGCGGTTCAGTCAGAATGGAGTTAGCTTTGTCGTGAGTTAGCACAGCTGGTGAAAAAATATAAAGAACAATATGTTTCTTATTATTTATGACATGTTAATATTTAACTTAATCAACACCTTTTGTCCAAAGAAAATCTTTCCAGCTTCTAAAAGTTTTTCTACAATGACTGTAGCATCTCTGTCCAGTGAAGGAGCACTTTTTAATACAAAAAAACAAACAAAGAAAAAATAAACCAATTGATAAACTTAATGAAAGAAATGCATTTTGGCATCGATGTAAGACATATTTTGCTGAAAAAGAAGGTATTACGGCTTTAGTTTTATTTATTTATATTTTTATTTATAATTTGCATGTCTATCTACATGCTTTCTATCTGAGCTGAATGATGATGATGATAGAAATATTCTTTTATTAAGTTTAAATAAGTGAAGTATTTCCTGAAGAAAAAAAAAAAACAACAAAAAAACCCCCCAAAAAACCGAAACAAAACAAAAAACAAAAACAAAAAAAAAATGTGGGTATAATTCTCCTGAATATTATTTAATCCCTATATTTCCAAACTACAGATATGCTTTGGTCCATCTTTGTTCAAAAGCGTTCAGATACTGAACGATGGTTGTGGATTGTAATTTAATGCACTTTTAAAGTTTTTAATTAAAAAGAAAAGAAGGAATAAAGAAAAGATTTTTGGCTTAAGTATTTTGTTGAGTGTAAGCAACAAAATCACAATTAATAAATGCTGATGGTTGGTACAAACAAGCTGAAATTCACTACTTTGAGGCAATTTCCACTGTGAGGCAAAAAGAAGGCTAAGTTTTCATGCAAGAACACACAAAACAGCATCACTGGCTTTTATATGCACGGCCACTCAAGGAGTTTATGAAAGGAGGAAGCAGCAAGACCAGAACGACTTCACAGATAACGACAGGGAAAATAAAATTTACTAATATATATATATATATATATATATATATATATATATATATATATATATATAGATATATATATATATATATATATAGATATATATATATGTACACACTTTTGTAATAATAGCTTTTAACCAGAAACAAGGCAAAAACAAATCACTGATTTCTTATATTAAAGATACAATCATGTAGGTATATCAAAGTAAGCGTAATAAACTGAGAGGCTGTAATGTTTTCTTAATGTGTCCTTGTTGCTTCCTCCGTCTGTAAACACCAAAAACTGCCAAAAACTATCAGAGTTGAGTCATTTCATCTGATACTGCTCCTCAAAATGGTTGTGAAAAATAAAGTGCACAGCGGGTAGAGGTTGCTTTTTTTCTTTTCCTACATAAATCCCATTTTAGAGCTGGGTAATGTACTTCTAAATCCCGCCGGCGGATCATTTCACAAGGCTGAATTCAAGATGAAATGACTCATGTTAAAGGTCATTATTTCTGCAACACGGCTGCATAGACTCGAACCACACAAGTCACATAACAGCCTATTAAGAACCACTTTAGAACCACAATAATAGAACCTTTGTGAAATCATAATGAATATTATCATTATTCACAGGTAATACAAGCACACACAAGTACATTCCTCAGTATATTTTTTGCGACATTTAAAATATTCTCCAGTTCAGTAGATGATAACGCTGAGACGTCTCAGTTTGTTCATTTTGTTGATTTGTTGCCAGTGGAGTTTTCATGGCAGTAGCAACACAAAATAAATATGCAGTCTAAAGGCTATTCAGAAGTTAAAGCAACAAAAACATTAAAATAAGAAAATAAAAAAAAAAATCAAAGACTGTAAAACATATAATAATATGTGTGAAATAGGATGGTTGCACACAGCATGCAAGGAGAGCACCACATAAACACATTTCCTTGTCATGCTGTTGTTCCACACCTTCATGTTTGCCTGTTTGATTTCCGGCTGGCTGCACTCAAAACCAAAAGCACAACGGCAGTGGTGAACAAATGCAGCACAAAGCTGGTTCTCTTCTGAAAAAATTCAATAAAACCAGAAAAAATAAGAAATCCTCCTGCTTGTCAGCAAAGAAGGGCTGATGAAATTTAACAGAGGAAAAAAAGTTTCACTTCGCTTTTTAACGCCTCTGTAAAACCACAGCACCGTGGTTAGAGGGGAAGAAAATGGGAGGGAGGTGCCCCCCAGCTCTGGTTGTCAGGATAATAAAAAAAAAGCACATCACGCAGGACTTCAGTTGACTGAGGAGTCTGCCTCAGCAGCCCCACCTTTGATATCCCAGGTTCCTGCAGGAGAAAAATAAAAATAAATGACAAATATGCTACTTTTTCCTGACGTTTTGCTGTGACTTGTTTCAGGCTCCTAAGGAGGAGGGTTGGAAATGTAAAATTATAAAAACCAATAATCAAAAAAAAGAAAATTCCTCTTGGATTTTTTTAAACTGTGGAGGGCTTTGTCTTATCAATGTTATTCTTCTCTTACAGTGTACATAACAACTGTGCACATGGCCAGAATGCAAATTAGCCTCATTTAGCATAATTTAGCAACCTTTAGTGACTTTTAGGACAGCCACAACCAATTTTCCATACCAAGGATCTGGCAACAATGGAATTTTGTTCCATGTATATAGTACATAAACTGAAAGAAGCTTGTCACTAGTTAGTTGGAATTCAGAGGACAGAACTAAACCAGTTCCTGATGACTGGAGAGGTGTTGAAGGGCCCTTATGTGCCAGAACTTTAGAAATGTACTTTGGCCTTAAACCATTTAGGCTTTATACACCAAGAACAAATAATAAAAAAAAACCATCAGCAAGATGAAGGAATTAATATAACAGCTAAAAGAGATACAAAAAACAGTCATTTTAGGAGAACATCACTTTTTGGACAACGACTTTTCAAAGATCCTTGGTTCTTCTCAAACTAATAACTAACTCAGTGGTTCCCCAGGTTTTTGGTAGCGCCTAATCATAGAGTAAACACTGTCACTAGTAACCAGTGACTTAAGCCTCGTTTCCACCAATGCTTACCAATGGGGCCATTTTAAATGGAGATTAAATAAAAAATAAATAAAATAAAAATATGCTGTTCTAAAGAAGGAGCCATTCATGCTTTGTTTTCATGCCAGGTCACATGGGAAGTGGCTTTTTTTCCAACCAATCAGTGGATTACAGTGTGTCAAGCTCCACCAGATTTGGTTGGATACTACTATTTTTAAGACTCTTACAATCTTGTCAGTCAGCGTGGCCTACAAATAGCAGAAGTCTTATCTACAGTTACTCAGGAGCTAAAGCTAACTAGCAGCAAGATGCCTCCCTTCTCTATAGATGACTATCACAAATTTCTACAGAGGATCAGCATGCTGCAAACAAAGATTCAACAGCTCGAGGTGAATGTGGAAGTGAATGGATTGCATCAACTTTGCCTTTAATAAAAAACAGCAGACAAGATCTTGCTAACACAGAGCTAATTAGCTCTGGACTTCACCTCCCAGATGAAGGAGCTGGGGTCTCATTTATAACCGTTGCGTACGCACAAAATGGGGCCTGAAACTGGCGTACGCCTCTTTTCACGCAAAGGTTGTGATTTATAAAAAACAAACTTGACGTGAAAATGTGCGGTCTTTCACGGCAGCTCTGACCCATGCGTACGCTGGTTTTGGAGGCTGGGGGAATTGGCGACACAGATGGAGAGGTGGGGAATTAACAACACACTGCATCCAGAGTCCTCTTGTGGCAGCGTGGGGTCCTGTCACCATGTCTCCAATTAATTTTGCGCTCTGGCTGTATGACCGCAGATGTGATTTCGGCTCACTGGTCAGCGTGCATGACTTCAACCCGGCAAGAGTTCATAACCCGTCTCCGCTGTCTATGCGTCCTGCTACACTCTTCCACATCTAATTTCCCTAAATATCAAATATTAATAGATAGAGAATAGATATACTTTAAAGTATGAGAAGGATTCATAACAGCAGTGTTATATGCTGCACAGGTGAGCTATAACCACACAGCCTAAGGACCTTCCAAATAAATAGAAAGCTAAGAAAAATAAATCTCCTATCAACATATAATCAATTTGCCCACCAACGCATTCTCCTCCCCAGTGATCACCAAGGCTCTGTCCCGCTCACAGAGTTAACTGAGGTAACTATGTGTTGCCACTCACGACACTTACTCTTATTTGTCACGCCACTACTGTGGCTACCAAACAAAATAATTTTTCGACTCTCCACCTCACTCACTAATGCATCGATTTCTGCCTCTGTGAAGTTGCGTTTTTTGGTTCGCTTCCCTGCGGTTGCCGTTGTTCATGGATCACAACATGGATCAGCTGGCTCATTTTAATACACGCTGAGGTACTTTGCATTGACCATTTATGGTGGAAAGTGGGTGTGTAGTGGGCGGAACATGAGCCAAATTCACCTGCGCAAACTTCAAGGACGAGTGTGATTTATAAAGGGGAAATTGCTTGCACCTGTGCGTACGCACGGTTTTATAATTCAGAATATTTTATGGCGTACGCCAACTTCCGGTTTTGGGCGTAAGTACACTTTTAGTAAGAATCCTACGCACAGTTTTATAAATGAGACCCCTGGTCTTTATTGCGACCAAACTAACCCCATGCCCCAATATGTTTTGGTCCCTTTGGGCTGACTCAGCATATAACAGAGCCCACACACATTAAAGGACACACTCTGGACTTAGTGATTTCTAAGGGTTTGGACGTTTCCAAGGTTACTGTGTGTGGTGTGGGCCTGTCTGATCATTACTGTGTTTTCTTTGAGTGTACAGTTCCTGTTCACACAAATGTCTCAATGGAGGTGACAAAACGATGTATAACTGAAAACACAAGTAGATGTTTAACCAGATCTTCTCTTTAACACCTGCCCTGTCAGGGGGTTCAGCCAATGAACTTGTTGCTAGTTTTAATGCTAAAATGTTAAGTATTATGGATGCTATTGCTCCTATTAAGGTGAAGGTTGTTATTATTAGCAAAAACTATCATAATGCTCGGGTCTTATTCCCTATTGTTGGCAGGATAACAAACCCTCCTGTGTCAGTGGCATCTGAACTTCGTTCCACCAAGGCCTGCAATGAGTTTGCCAAATTTTTCACGGAAAAAATTCAAAATATCAGACAAGTAGTTGGTTTATCAACAGCAGGTTCAACAGACAGTGTCCATGAAAACCAGTTTAAGCATCATGACACAGTTTAATCCCATTAACAGCAAAGATCTGGGCGACATCTTACGTCAGCTGAACTTCTCCTCTTGCTGTTTGGACAGAGTCTCAAAGACTCTGGAGTCAGATCTGTTACAGATTGTGATCTTTAATTTCGGGCGTCTTCCCAGAACTTCTAAAAACAGCTGTAATCAAACCTCTACTAAAAAGAGACAATCTAGATAAGACACAAATGAGCAACTACAGGCCGATCTCAAATCTTCCTTTTCTAAGTAAAATAATCGAAAAAGCTGTTTTTCATCAACTAAATGACTTTTTAACACAAAACAACTGCTACGATGTCATCCAGTCAGGTTTTAGACAGCACCACAGCACTGAGATGCTCTGACCAAAGTCATTAATGACGTATGTTTGAATACAGAAGATGGAAAAATGTCAGTCTTAGTCTTACTGGACCTCAGTGCTGCATTTGATAAAGTCGGCCACAATATATTACTCATGACTGGAGAACTAGGTGGGCCTCTCTGGTCCTGCACTGGTTTATATCTTATTTAGAGAATAGAAAGTACTTTAAATCAATAGGTAATTTTACATCTGAGCAGACAAGAATTACATGTGGAGTTCCCCAAGGTTCCATCCTGGAGCCTCTTCTGTTTAACATCTACATGCTCCCACTGGCACAGGTTATAAAGAAAAACAAAATTAGTTACCATAGCTACGCAGATGACACACAGGTTTATATTACAATGTCACCAGGAGATCGAGGCCCTGTACAGGCTCTTGGTAAATGCATTGAAGAGATTAATGACTGGATGTGTCTGAACTTTCTTCAGTTAAACAAAAACTAAACTGAGTTGATGGTTTTTGGAGCCAAAGAGAAACAAATAAAGGTCACCACAGAGCTTCTGTATATACATCTAAAAACCACCAACCAGACCAGAAATCACTGCAATATAAAAACACATTAAGGCAACCACAAAGTCAGCCTACTATCACCTTAAGAACATGTCAAGGGTAAAAGATGTGATGTCTCAGCAGGACCTGGAAAAACTAGTCCATGCGTTCATCTTTAGTCGGCTTGATTATTGTTAACAGTGTTTTTACAGGTTCTACCTAAAACATCAGTCAGACACCTGCAGCTGATCCAGAACTCTGCTGCTCGAGTCCTCACTAAGACTAAGAGAGTGGACCACATCAGTCCAGCTCTGAGGTCTTTACACTGGCTGCCTGTTCGTCAGAGGATAGATTTTAAAGTTCTGCTGCTGGTCTAGAAAGCTCTGAATGGTTTAGGACCAACATACATCAGAGCCCTTTTGACCCAGTATGAACCTACCAGAACCCTCAGGTCATCTGGATCCAGGTTCTTATCAGTTCCAGAGTCAGAACCAGACATGGAGTTTTTGTTGCCTAAATTGAGAATCTTAACATGGAGGAAAACTGTATGCAGTCTGGTCCACAACGTGTGATATCAGTTCAGTCTAAACAGAACTCTCTCTTTCCAACCAAAGGAACCTCATGTAGCATGCATGCGTCTTGAAGCTCTAAATCTGGACTGTTGTAGCTCAGTTCTGCACAATCATCCCTAAACATTCATTCTCCCACTGAAAGATGTTGAGCATCATGTTGTGTGTCTACGGATTTGAATTAAGCTGTAATGTGATACTTTACCTGAGAGAGAACTATTGGACTTCTGCTTGTGGAGCTTCTCTTTCTCCTTCTTTGCCTTGGGTATGATCTTCAGCTTCATACTGCTGGTGCTCTTACTACTGCTCCTCACAGAGTCCTGAAACACACACACGGGAGGAACATTTCGATATAATGACACTGGTTGTCAGATGGTACTGCTGTTGGTGAGGACTACGCAGTAGAAGTGACTCGGCTGGTTGTTAGGTTGTGATAAAACAACACAGCTTCCTCCCCACCTCCTCTGAGCACTGCATGTGTGGACAGATCCAGTGGATGTCGTCCAGCTTGTGGAGCTCAGCGCTGAGGCTGTTCAGAGTTGAGCGAAGCTCCTCTTCCTCTGGAGACTCCGACTGTGCAGAAAGACATGTCGATGCTTATGTGTGAGGTACAATGTTTTGCAAATTCTGCCCATCTGTAAATCTGCTTAAGACCTTCGTCTGTTTGTGATGATAAACATAAACAGGTGTGAATATTGAAATATGTCACTTTCTTTCCAAGGAAAAGTAATTTGCATATTTTATTCGTTTAGGCCATTTCCTGCACTGAAAGTTTCACCTTAGCTTAAATTAATTCCATCTCTGCCATAAGAAGAATTAAAACCAGAACTTGTTTATTTCTGTAGCATTTGTTGTTTGGGGAATCATAGGGTTAAATCAGCCAAGAGAATCAATTCTAGAGAGGCATGTAACTACTTCACACCTGTTGTCATTGTATGCTGAGCAGTCCCCTTGTTTTTTATCTTCTACACAAAGGACTATTGTTCCATAACGTACGTTTCCATACAGCGTAAATGAAGCTGTAGAGAACAAAAACTGAACAACGACAATATAACAGAGGCTAAAACATATGAATATAAGTGGCTTTGGGCGTACCAGCAGTTTTCCATCCAGCAGCATCCTGGTCTCAGCCTGCAGGACTTTACTACTGTTGACGATTTCCACTGCTGTGCTGCGACTCAGACACTAAACACACACAAATCAAATCATCTTACTTTATGTTCTCTAATGAAAGTGTTTTGTTATTGTAACTAGAAGATGTAAATTTTACTATTATTAATCAGAACTGAAACTTTTTAGGATTATGAATCCTTGATGCAACATCATGGATTTCAGGTTAACGGGACGAATCAGATTCGAGCATATTGCTGAAAATCTGCATGCTTTGGTTCCATTTCATCAGTCAAACTGGCCATCTGTCTGTCCATCTGGTTGTCCTCCTCGCCTCAGTGTCTTACCTCGGGGTTGGACAATTTGGCCTCCGTGAGCACCAGGGCCGTGGCGTTGACAGCGTGAGCCAACTCCTGCTCCACCAGCTTGTGGGTCTTGGCTGCCTCGCGGATTCTGGGGAGAAAATCGAGGAGCTGTAATTTAGGATTTCACCAAGCTGCTCAGGCACAATTTTAGTGACGATTTCAGCCTGTTGATGTGGATAAAAATGTCAGTCCTTCCATCATTCAAAGGTTCACTTCAAAGGTTTATGTTCTTCTAAATGAGGTTTATCTGTCAGCAAACATCTCTAACAGAATAAGCTTACGTTTACTGATGCATTTTTTTTGTTTTCTTTACAAATTAAAAGAAATAAAACAGCTTATTGGTGTAATGTAGAAAAACTTTATTAAGCTCCATAATTGCAGTGGGATGATCAAATCCCAAAATGTTGAGCAGAATTGACCTTTTATGGTTTCTGCTCCCAAGCAACATGAAAGATGAGCCGTGAGGTTTGGAGGATGTTTGTTTTCACTATTTGTAGAAGAGAAATCAACTTTAATGGCACCATGAAGTGTAGAAATACATTATGTTTTAAAAACTCATCCAGAACTAAAAAAAATCTGACTTTGTTATGAAAGATTTATTTATTTTTGTTACCAGTTTAAAATTGATTGTATGATTAATTTTCCAGTTCGCTTTGTAATTATTACTCAGCAATTAATTACTTTCTTCCTCCAGGTCCTCACTTGTCTCATATTTTCTATTTTGATGTCTAGAAAGAGTGAAACATTTACTGCTAATTTCTTTCCCCATTTATATTTGAGTGGTTTCTGTTATTTAACACATGGTGCTTCCGGGTGGTGGGAAAGGATTAAAAAAGGGAACACTGGGAAGCTGCTGAAATCCATGTATGTCTGCCAAAAACAGAAGTCATAACAGACCGAATTTTTGATTAACAAATGTGCTCAAAGATCTCCAATTTGTCAGTTGTGTGAGAGAAAAAAAACAGTTTAAAAGCAAAGTTCAACAAGGAAATATTGAACAGTTGCATAGGGCAGGAAATCATTAAACCATTCAAGCAGTGTGAAGGAATCTGCAGGCCTACGCTGGACACCCATGACCTGTGAGAACCGTCATTCATCAGTGACTGTGGGAAGGAACTAAATTATCGAGTTATATTCACAGATGCCACTAAAATCTTTGTTAATCTTGTCCAGGAGAGTCATAGACTTTTCTGGGCTCAGAGCCATCTGGGATGGACATTCCCAGAGTGGGAATGTGTCAGATGTGTTGAGGAAAAAGAAGCATTTTGTGACAGGTCACTCCTTGAATTCATGTGTGTTAAAGTCTTTTATTAGTTGGACACAGACGACCTTTCAACTGTCTCCCACTTTATTTTGCTTCTGGTACCTCTCTTGGTACAGATGAATCAGTTATCGACAGCAAGTCCAGGTCAAAACTGTCCTTAACATCATTCTCTATTATCAATAAAGTTCCCTTTCTCACAAACTCATATCAGTACATGTACATCTATCTAGTAGATCTAGTCTGGGCTTCCCTGCTTACGTAGCTGCCCCTGCATAAGTGGCAAGAAAATAGATGGAATTTATATTAAAAAAACAGTTATACACATATATACACACAAACATCTATAACACACAGTGAAGAAAGGAAAACTTAATAATACAATACATGATATATTAATCAAATTAAATAAACAAAAACAAACAAAAAAGGTTAGTCTAGATCTTAGAAGCAAATGTAAAGTCTGACATACTTGTTGATGAGTGTGTCAGCCACGATTCCCAGCTGCTGAACCTGAGCACACTCCTCCTCCGTCAGGTACTCCATGGACTGCTGGGAGTTCAGGCGGGGCCTGGCAGCACGGTAGCTGTCAATCTTCCTTTTATCCTCCCACGACTTCAGCGTGCTCTCAAATGCCTAGTTGCAAAAAAACAGAGAAAATTCTGGTATTCTGTTTTGTTTTTACACACCAGATTATTCAAAATATAGCTTCTCGTACTTTCCAGAAATAAAGTGAAAACTCAAGTAGCAAAAGTATAACTCTGTTTAACTTTTATTCAGTCCACTTCTGAATCTGAAACTCAGGCATCCAGCAGGGATGTTCAGCTCAGACACAAGTGTCACACATTTAAGAGGATAAAACCAGTCAGTTAACGGTCTTCACTCTCCGAGGCTCAAGGAGGGAAACCATGGAAACAAACCGGCCAAATGTGCTTGGCTGAGAGCTCTCAGAGGTTTGAGCAGCATAAAGAGAGAGGACAAACACAGAGGGCATAGATTTGTTTCAAGAAGTCCCGAAATAGAAAGAGTCAACAATGTGAGCAGGGAGCTGGAGACGAGGAGCTGAGTGGATTTTCAGCTGCAACATTTATGAAAGGAGGGAAGTTTCATTCTCCAGCTGACGCGGGCCCAAGCCCTGCCCAGCACATGCTGTACGATCTGAAGCTTCCCAGAGTTACACCGTTCATCGCCTGTATCTGTGACGGAGCTTACCCTGTCCCTGGTGAGCATTTGAGCTCGGTTCTTGTGGACGATCTTGACGATGCCTGGAGGCTGGATCCATGCCTCTCCATCCACCTGCACAGGAACACCCTCCTCCCCCAGGATGGTGATCTTCACCTGGCGGCACTGAGATTATGAGCAGGAAACACTGTCAGATGGCAGTTTCTATCGTCTTCTTTTTGTTTAAACAAGGTCTATTTACATCCTTATTCATAATAAAATATAAGCACATTTATGAAAGTTTACATGCACACAGGTATAAAAAATGAGATTTATATATGTACATAAATCCACACGTATAGTCCCATCTGCTCGCCTACCAGACCTTTCAGACATGTTCATATTGTGTCTTTATGGTCTTTATATCCAGTCTCTCCATGTATTTAAAAAATCATGAGGCATTGAATTTCAGTGCGGAACCTTTAATTTGAGACGTTACATAATTTCTGTAATCCTTTGTGAATGTGTGGGGGTGAGGAGACTTTTCATTGAACAGTGGAAGCCTCCTGGCTAACAAGATACAGAAAGCTGACGTTACATTTATGATTATTCAGTAGCTTCCCCAAATAAGGCAGTGAGGGGGCAACAGATCTACAGGTTCCTTTAGTATTAAAATGAAATAAGAAAAAATTAGCGCAGCTTTGAGCAGGACCAAAGCATAAGAACGGTAGAAGGGGCCTGCTAACATTCATCACAAGCTTGTCTTTGCTGTGTATGTACATGTAAATCTTCAACCCATTTTTCCTGAGCAGTGCAGCGTAAGGAGATTATACACCTTGCAAATAAGCTGCGTAACATCTTCATCCACTTTGAAAATGGAAGAGAGAAAAGAGAGTAAGGATGGGAATCAGCCAAAGTGTAGTAAGTGTAGGTTATCAAACAGTGAGTTCCTCCATGCAGACGCTCCTTTTTATTTTCTCTTTGAGTAGCTCTTTACTCTGCCGCTGCTCATTGAGCAACTCCTGTGATCTTGTTAAATGTGCGACGTTATAAAAGACATAAAAGACAGCAGGTGGCAGAGGTGTCGACTGATCAGCTGCAGTGGGAAGTTTGTTGTTTAAAGATCTGCTGCTGAGTTTTATTATTTTTTAACTGTGTGGTGCAACTGTAGAGTTAAGGTCCTTTATATTCCTATAAAACAGCATCCGTCAAAGGAAAGTGGAAAGTTTTTCTATTCGTTAATGTTGCTTAACCTGATAAGTGCTTTTAGCAATCTCAAACAGACCTTTTAGCTATTTATGACTCCTTTATTAAGAAAACTCCCCTCCTACTGATATTTTATCAGAAAAAAGCCAAACAAATACTTCTTTTCTAGCAAGGAATTCCTTTTTCCAGGAAAAAAATGACTGATGGAGAAACTTATTATGGACAGTATATTACCAGTTTTTTAATTTTAATTAATTTTTATGGTTAAAATGTTCACAATGTTGACTGTCAAAAATTTAGAAAAATGGCAAACTGTGAAAGGCAGTTCAGCCACAAACCTATTTAGTTTTACAGAGACAGAGCAACGTTAGCATGTCAAGTACGCTAGCTGTAGCACAACACAGCAGCAGCAGAGCTAGCTTACACATTACAAAGATCCCTCTGAAAGAATGAAGTGGTAGAATGGCTTATTATCAGGAGAGCGCTGGATCCCACCCTTGTGTACATGAAGTTTAAAAAAAAAGATAATAAAATAAACACTAGATCTGGGGTCACTTTGGATACGTTCACACTGCAGGTCTTAATGCTCAAATTTAATGTTTTTTTTTTATTCGATTTTTTTTAGTTTACGGAAGTAAGGATGCAGAGCTGCCAACTTTCCAATAATCCTTGGAGTGAGATTTAGGGCGGCGTGGCTCAGCAAGGTAGAGCAGTCGTCTTGTACCAGTTCGATCCTCGGCCAAGTTGAGTTCATATCGAGGTGTCCTTGGGCAAGATACCGAACCCCTAACTGCTCCTGATGGGTCGTGGTTGAGCGCCTTGCATGGCAGCTTCTGCTATCAATGTGTGAATGTGTGTGAGAATGGGTGAATGTGTGTATGATGCAAAGCGCTTTGGGTATCATTCCAGGTACAGTAAAGCGCTATATAAATACGGACCATTTACCATTTGTGCAGGTTTAATCATAAAATCTAGCACCCAGGAGGAACAAAATGTAAAAAAAGGTTTACTAGGTCTTCAAAGTGTCAACAGAACTTGAAAATAAAACAGGAACCAACTCAACTACACAAAGGAAGGGACACTGAGACACAGGGAGCACAATAATAATCATTTCTCTAGGTCTGCGTGCCTTGTCAAACTGGCTTTTGGCCTTTTTTGAGGCCTTTATTAACAGATGATCGAGGTGGTGAGACAGTATGAAAACGATTACAGCACGTGGAAAGTGATGGACCTGCTGCTGGGTCTGAGACTGAGGACCACGTGGTTCATGATGTTAATCTTTGCCAACATTGACGTTACCACGTTAAAGTGTAGCTTTAAGGTTCAGTATATATGATTGTTATGCAATAAGCCATTTAATAGGATACACCAACAAACAAATGTTTTGTATTGTAGCTCTTGTAGCTCTTGTCTTACTTTTAGAGGGGTGATAGGACCTCTAAGAACATCCATCATTATTATAATGTAAAATTCAGTCTGTCTGCACCTTAATTCAGGCAAACTGACTTTTATAATCATAATTAAGACATTTTAAAATGGAACACAAAATATTTTTTCAATCCAGAATCTTCAAGGGCCCCCACCCTGCTGTGGGCCCTGGGTAAATGGTGTAGTTTACCCCCCCAGTCCAACGCCACAGCATTTAGGGACAACACTGATTAATTACGATCAGAAATTCATCAAAGCTGTTACCGCTAATCATTGGACACCGAGGCTCATTTGACACACAGTTCAGCTTTGTGTTGATATTTTATCCATTTCCCAGTCAGACAGTTCCCAGTAAGATTGGTCCCAGTAAGACAGTTCCCAGTAAGGCAGTTCCCAGTCAGGCAGTTCCCAGTAAGACAGTTCCAAGTCAGACGGTTCCCAGTCAGACA
Source organism: Melanotaenia boesemani (assembly GCF_017639745.1). NCBI lineage: Eukaryota > Metazoa > Chordata > Actinopteri > Atheriniformes > Melanotaeniidae > Melanotaenia > Melanotaenia boesemani. The sequence goes on along the minus strand of NC_055686.1, from coordinate 38,575,226 downwards.
GTTCCCAGTCAGACAGTTCCCAGTAAGATTGGTCCCAGTAAGACAGTTCCCAGTCAGGCAGTTCCCAGTCAGACAGTTCCCAGTCAGACAGTTCCCAGTCAGACAGTTCCCAGTAAGATTGGTCCCAGTCAGAGAGTTCCCAGTCAGACAGTTCCCAGTCAGACAGTTCCCAGTCAGACAGTTCCCAGTAAGATTGGTCCCAGTAAGATTGGTCCCAGTCAGACAGTTCCCAGTCAGACAGTTCCCAGTCAGACAGTTCCCAGTAAGATTGGTCCCAGTCAGACAGTTCCCAGTCAGACAGCAGGTTCAAAACAAAACATGACTCAGTGACATTTACTGGATAATAAATTTCAACACAATTATTTAAACGTATTTGTTGGAGCAAATTTCCAACAATCACTGATAATAATGTCTTTCTGTGAATATAAATTAATATGAGTAAAGTCTGACTATATGGATTTTATTATGCTGGATTTTTCAAAGCAAACCTCCAAATTCATGTAAGAGCTCAAAATAACGTCAGCTGACTGCATTTATCGCAATAATTTGATATTCACTTGTAAGTATTTTGTAACTTAAACCCATACGAATTTATACATTTGATTAGATTATAAATTCTCTATTTGTATGTCTCACTTTTGTTTGACAACACACAAAAAAAAGGATTATCTCAGAAAGTCTATTTCAAAAGTATTATTATTATTTCAGTTTTAGTAGTAGTAGTTTGGAAGCAACAGTAACAGTCAGATTAGCAAAGGGAAGCAGATGGAACATAACACTGTCAATTCTACAACACACACAAATATAATCTGAGTTATGGGGGCCTGGGCCCCTGTAGAGCACTATGTCTAGCAACGCCCCTGCCCTCAGTCTCTGAAGGCATAACTTATTGATCACGAAAGTCGTTTTCAGGCTCAACAAACAGATCCCGAATAACCTCAGCTGTCAGCAATGTGGCTGATGTGTCCTACTGCACATCTGAACTTCTTTTAATATGGCAGGAACTCCTGTTGTTTAAACATCAACACAAAAACTTAAATCTAGCAGCAGGCCGACGTAAACCATTTCACTTAAAAACCAGTGATATTGCTACACATACAGGAGCCACCAGCTCCACATTTTATCCTTCTAATAGTACATGATAGTACCTGATGGTACATGATGGTACATGATAGTACCTGATGGTACATGATAGCACCTGATGGTACATGATAGCATCTGATGGTACCTGATGGTACCTGATGGTACCTGATAGTACCTGATGGTACCTGATAGTACCTGATGGTACCTGATAGTACATGATAGTACCTGATGGTACATGATGGTACCTGATAGTACCTGATGGTACATGATAGCACCTGATGGTACATGATAGTACCTGATAGTAGCTGATGGTAGATGATAGTACCTGATGGTACATGATGGTACATGATGGTACCTGATAGTACCTGATGGTACCTGATGGTAACTGATGGTACCTGATGGTACCTGATAGTACCTGATGGTACCTGGTGGTACATGATGGTACCTGATGGTACCTGATGGTAACTGATGGTACCTGATGGTACCTGATAGTACCTGATGGTACCTGGTCGTACCTGATGGTACCTGATGGTAACTGATGGTAACTGATGGTACATGATAGTAGCTGATGGTACATGATGGTAACTGATGGTACCTGATGGTACCTGGTGGTACCTGATGGTACATGATGGTAGCTGATGGTAACTGATGGTAACTGATGGTACCTGATAGTACCTGATAGTACCTGATGGTACCTGATAGTACCTGATGGTACCTGGTGGTACCTGATGGTACCTGATAGTAGCTGATGGTACATGATGGTAGATGATGGTACATGATAGTACATGATGGTAACTGATGGTAACTGATAGTACCTGATAGTACCTGATGGTACATGATAGTACCTGATGGTACATGATGGTAACTGATAGTAGCTGATAGTATCTGATGGTACATGATAGTACATGATGGTACCTGATGGTAACTGATGGTAACTGATGGTACATCATAGTAGCTGATGGTAACTGATACTACCTGATGGTACATGATAGTACATGATGGTACCTGATGGTAACTGATACTACCTGATAGTACCTGATGGTACATGATAGTACCTGATGGTACCTGACTGTACATGATGGTACCTGATGGTACATGATAGCACCTGATGGTACCTGATGGTAACTGATACTACCTGATAGTACCTGATGGTACATGATAGTACCTGATGGTACCTGACTGTATATGATGGTACCTGATGGTACATGATAGCACCTGATGGTACCTGATGGTACATGATAGCACCTGATGGTACCTGATGGTACATGATGGTACCTGATAGTACCTGATGGTACATGATGGCACCTGATGATACCTGATGGTACCTGATGGTACATGATGGTAACTGATGGTACCTGATGGTACATGATGGTACCTGATGGTACATGATAGTACCTGATAGTACCTGATGGTACATGATAGTACCTGATGGTACATGATGGTAACTGATGGTACATGATGGTACCTGATGGTACATGATGGTACATGATAGCACCTGATGGTAACTGATGGTACCTGATGGTACATGATGGTATATGATGGTATCTGATGGTAGATGATGGTACATGATAGCACCTGATGGTACCTGATAGTACCTGATGGTACATGATGGCACCTGATGGTACCTGATGGTAACTGATGGTACCTGATAGTACCTGATGGTACCTGATAGTACCTGATGGTACATGATAGTACACGATGGCACCTGATGGTACCTGATGGTACATGATGGTACCTGATGGTACATGATAGCACCTGATGGTAACTGATGGTACATGATAGTACCTGATGGTACCTGATAGTACCTGATGGTACCTGATGGTACCTGATGGTACCTGATAGTACCTGATGGTACCTGATAGTATCTGATGGTACATGATAGTACATGATGGCACCTGATGGTAACTGATGGTACATGATGGTACCTGATGGTACATGATAGCACCTGATGGTACCTGATGGTACATGATAGTAGCTGATGGTAGCTGATAGTACCTGATGGTACATGATAGTACCTGATGGTACCTGATGGTACCTGATAGTATATGATAGTACCTGATAGTAGCTGATGGTACCTGATAGTACATGATAGTACCTGATGGTACATGATGGTACCTGATAGTACCTGATGGTACCTGATAGTACCTGATGGTACCTGATGGTATATGATGGTACCTGATGGTACATGATAGCACCTGATGGTAGCTGATGGTAGCTGATAGTAGCTGATGGCACCTGATGGTACATGATGGCACCTGATAGTATCTGATGGTAACTGATGGTAACTGATGGTACATGATGGTACCTGATAGTAACTGATGGTACCTGATAGTAACTGATGGTACATGATAGTACATGATGGCACCTGATGGTAGCTGATGGTACATGATGGTACCTGATAGTAGATGATAGCACCTGATGGTAACTGATGGTAACTGATGGTACATGATAGTATCTGATGGTAGCTGATTGTACATGATGGTACATGATAGCACCTGATGGTACCTGATGGTACCTGATGGTACATGATAGTACCTGATGGTACCTGATGGTACATGATAGTAGCTGATGGTACCTGATGGTAGATGATGGTATCTGATGGTACATGATAGTAGCTGATGGTACATGATGGTACATGATGGTAGATGATGGTACATGATAGCACCTGATGGTAACTGATGGTAGCTGATGGTACCTGATAGTACCTGATGGCACCTGATGGTACCTGATGGCAGCTGATGGTACCTGATGGTACATGATGGCACCTGATGGTAACTGATGGTACATGATGGTACATGATAGTAGCTGATGGTACATGATGGTACCTGATAATACCTGATGGCACCTGATGGTATCTGATGGTAACTGATGGTACACGATGGTACCTGATGGTAGCTGATGGTACATGATGGTAACTGATGGTAGCTGATGGTACCTGCCTTCAAACATGCCTATGGTAGGCATGAGAAGTAGTTCCTACTTATTGGTTCACTTACTTAGTTTAGTTATATAAATGCTGGTATAGGATGAATAGATATTTCACTATTGATCCGCACATCACTACTATTTATTCTTCTTAGATAGATCATATCGTAGGCCCGTTCCCACTTATTTATTTATTTGTTTCACCGGGACACCGGTCCAAGAGTAACGCAGCCCACTGGGAAATCTTCCCAAACCGCCTGATTAGCCGACATTGCTCTTGATGTGTGTTTCAGCTTGAGAAATCTGAGAATTAGCATGAGAGCGTGAGAATTCACTCAAATGTGTGAGTCTCACGGCCGATGTGTGAGAGTTGGCAGCCCTGAGGATGGATGCGTCACATGTTTGTGTGTCAATTTGCAAGTATGATGAATGAAATTACTCGATAGTGGTTCAATACTGCCCTTCCCCTTCCAACAGGGCAGAATTGTGCAGTTTGTCTCACTTTTGTGACGTCAAAGTCAGATGAAATGAAGCATGACCGCTCAGACTGAGGTCGCTTTGACTCAGATGGGATATGCATCCGATCTAGGACCACATATGAAAGGGGCCTGGGTTGGATAAAAAAATAAAGACAACGGATTTGAGCTGTTCAGATTGTCATTAAAAAATCTGGTATGGGTCCCATGTGGGAAAAAATTGGGAACTGAGCTGCAGTGTGAACGAAGCCTTTGAGATGTTGACTAAAGTTTTTCTTTTCTGAGTCAACATGGTCTGATTTCACCCAACTGAGCCCTGGACCACATTAAAAAGCAGTTCCCTCTCTGCTTGTACAAGAGACACATATGTACCTAAAATAAACCATAGATATACTATATATACTGCAGGCTGTTATGGGTCATTTGGGAAAGTGATGAAGACAGCAAGACAGTAAACATGGGCCAAAACAATTTTGAGTTAAAATACTTTAAATATTTTTGTAACTTTTTACAAGAAAATAATTCCTTTATTTCATCAGCTAATAGAAACAAGCTCAAATATGTATTTTTTGTTCATCAGATAATTTGAATTGTGCTCCTACTTTTTATTGCATAGTTATTTAATATTACAAAATTTCAACTGCTAGCCGAGGGTATGTTACCGTTCTTCCATCTAACATGGAAACACGTGCTTTAGCTTTTCTTATTAACGACCAATTAAAAACTGAGTATGAAATGTCTAACTTAATAAAGAAATCACAAAAACACAACTGAATCAATAAAGAAATATCAAAGAACCAAGAAAACTGTGTACAACCATGTACGTACAAGCTAACAGGAGGAAGGCCACAACACTGATCAACGGGTAAGTTTTACAAGGACTTGCACCAAAGTGCGAACACGTTTTAAGCAGCTGGGTGTGTGTTACCTGTGCAATGCGATGGTGCTGCAGGTTGATGACTCTGGAAACGGCCATCTGCATGCTGCCAAACACTGCCACCACCTCCAGCTTCTTATCATCAAATGACGGAGCGCCAAAGTTCTGAAAAAGCAGACGAAACAAGAGAAACCATTTCTTTCAAACTTGGCCCTTCTGTTTGGTCAGTTTTGGATCTTCTTAAAAGCCTGGCTTCATAACACTCACATTATCTTCCTTGGTGCCTCCCCAGAAGTTGATTCCACCTGCGTAGCTGGGGATGTTGAGAACAGCCAGACCCTGTAGACTGGGCAGAGAAATGTGAACCCCATCACACTGTGGAAACAGAGGAGGAGATCAGCAGATTGTAGTTTCTTACTCAGAATAGAAATAACTTTTTTTGTTTGTTAATAGAAATCTCTCTCTGTGTGCCTGACCTCCAGCTGAACTCGCTGCTCCAGGTTCTTGTAAGTCTTCTGGAGCAGTTCTTTGGTCCCCAGGACTCCATACCACATCATGTTCTTTGTGCGACTACTGAAGACGGAGACAGGAGACGACCCATCAGATCTGGTGTTACTCTGACCTGGATTCTTTAGGTTCTAACTTTACTGATCAAGGAATGGAATCAGCGAGTGGCAGAACTTTTATTTCTTAATGTTGGATTTTTAATCTAATGATCGTGTTATCACTTATCAAATGTGTATATTTATACTGCAGTTGTTAATATTTATGTTACCCCTTCTTGTAAATAAAAACAAAGAAAATAAGCCAATGAGAAAACAAGATGCCACTTAAATGAAAAGTGATTAATGAGTGACATCATTTAGCTAAGCACTTCTCTGTGGACCCACATATTGTTTCTGTACCTGCATTTCTTCGGGTGCTCGTCTCTCTTGTTGTTGAACTCGAGGGAGATTTTGGCGTCCAGACCGATGCCGAAGTAGTTGTTCATCACACACTTCTCTGAGCATTGTCTACGGATACATGCAGACTGTTAATTAATGCAAGATGACATGCACACACAGACAAGATGGAGTCAACACACACACAGACTTACACAGTGTCTTCGCTGAAGAGGACATTGTTGAGGTTCTCTGGTTTCTCCAGGACGATGGGGGCCGTGGGACTCAAACCTCCTGGATAAAATACAGAGGAGGGAAGAGGTTCTTTTTATGTTGTCTTGACATTTTAGATCGATGGATTGAGGTTTCTTCAAACCACCTCTGACAGGATCTGCTTGGCTGAGTGATACAAATGTGGACAGCTTTTTTGGACTCTGTCTCTTCACTAGAGTCCCTCCTGAGCTCAAACTAGAAGAACACTTACGTGGCTCAGCATCCTTCAGCTCCTCACTGTTCTCTCTTTTGATGGAGGATAAGGATGGCATCCTCTGGACTTGTGTGTGTCGGTTCTGCTCGTCCACCACTGAAATGACGATGCGTGGTTAGTGAACTGCACACAGCACACTTATATCTGGAAGTTTTAAAAAGATGACAGCAATAGATAAAGGAGAAGAAGAAAAAGGCCTGCTGGCCGCTGTGTCACCTTTCTCAGCCTGCTCGATGATCTGTCTCAGGGCTTTCTTCAGGCTGTTGGCTCTGAGCATCAGCTGCTCCTTGGACCGATATGTTTTACTTTCCGAACCAGACTCACCGCCACTTTCTCCTGGACTTGAGCTGCTGCTTTCCTGGCTGGGAACTGAACCTGCTGGTACCACCTGGATGAAAATAAATGAGTTGTAAAACCTGTCAAGTATATTCCTGTTAAGTGACTGTCAGACACAACTTGCCTTCCCCTTAAGATCCGTTACATTTTACGAGTGGTGGGAGTACTTCAGTGTCACCACAGCAGCAGTATAACCAGCATGTCTTTGCACAAATTCATTTTTTACTATTCTGGCTTAAGAGCAACATCACTTGTCTGCTTGTGTGTGACGCTGAGAAGCAGCACTTAGTTTCATTTACAGGCAGAGCTGCTGCAGGATGAGTGGCTAAAATTCAGTGCACTTCCAGTTTTATTGAGCTTAAAAGCATAACGACATTTTGAAAGCTCTGCTGTTTCTTTGACAAGACCTGCATCAGTCTGTAAATAAGAAAATCCAAAGGGAAAGGAAACACACACAGATAACTGATGTTGTGTTGTTAAGCTCCCTATGAGGAAACCAGAGATGTGTAACATCGCCTTCGTGAACATTTTATTTTGCCACATAATGCTCCAAAGACATGTAAATATGACAAGTATCCTTATACTGTTCAGCCAGTACATTATGACTACTGACAGGCAAAGTAAGAAACATTGTCTTATGGAAAAGGCACCTGGAAGTGGTGGAATATATTACAACCGAACATTTTGGACCTGAAGATAGTGTTTTGGAAGCAGACATAAATAGATGATTGTAAAGACTTGAGTGGGTCTGGCAATAGCTGGATGGCATCCTCTTCATTCCCAGTCTCCAGTGGTCAAGATGTGCAAGGAGGAAAACGTCGTAAACTGTTGACAAAGGTCATGGATATTCACGACTCACTCATGCACATCAGGACTAACTGCTCAAAAGGCTAATCCTGGTTCTTAATGTATGAACACAGTGAGTTTATATGTCTTTTTTCTCAATGTTGATTTTAATGCCATAAATCACAACATTTTTTTAGAGGTTTGAACAGGTTATTGGTAAATCCAGACCTCCAGACCCAAGCCCACCCCTGTAACCACTAAGCTACCACTACCACACACCCATGAAACCAGTCCTAAATGACAAAGGCCTGGATTAATTCATTTTATCCAAAATGGTTAAAAAGACATCTCTAGGGTATGTTGAACAAAGAAAACTGATCAATCAATGCCCCGTTTGTTACCACTGTCAAAGCGTTCGTTCAGAGGTCTACCTCAAGGAGCCAGGGCTGTTTGGGGGACAAAGGGGACATATTTCAAAATAAGTAAGTGGTTCTAGTTTTATGGCTGGCTGGTGCATATTGTACTAGCTTGGTAACAAACTACTAAAAGCAATGAATCTTAAAAGAGGGCTAAAAAGCAGCAAACCAGGTTTCATTAGAGGGTCAGTCGTTATAGAAAATCAGGACACATTCATGAATATTGAATTAAATCTTGATTTTTACAAGAAGGTAGTTATTTTATTATCTTCTGAATATTTTTCTGAACCTGGAAATACTAAACGCTGATCCTGTGATCCCATAGGTTAATGCAGTGGCCTCTCATATAGATCCTGAACCACAGGTTGGGAATCTGCATCATAAAAATCAAACCTTAAATCCACCTGATGATAAACAAACACACTATGACCCCATTTCAAGTGTTCAACATTGATTTTGGTGCCACATTTGATGTGTTTTGTGAGACACAGTCCTGCCATCTTGGAGCTGTTTTGGTGTTAAGCTTTTAGGACTGAGCTGGTTCATTCTGCTCAGAGAAGTGTGTGATGACCATTTTTACCTGCGCTTCTGCTTCCTCACTCAAGGCCTTGACCAGGGAATCAAGTTTCTCATTTAGCAGTGCACACTGGGAGGAGACATAGAAATGGAGAGAAAGGAAGAAATTAAGGTATTTTTATTGTTTATATTGCTCCCCTGCTCACTTCATAATCACATAAAGAGAGTGTATATTTGGAGATAAGAGCAGACATCAATACTGCACACAGCTTATCAAATGCTCATTGTGTGCAGCTGCAGTAAAACCTAATACCAACCTGAAATCAATACATGCTCTTATACAGCACTGAGAGACGGATATTTGGAGAGGTAATAGGCTGGTTTCCTACCAGGCACCAACAGAGCATCACATTATTTGGAAATGGATGGACAAGTGGGATGAAACTCGAAGTGGTCTGAAAGGAGGGTTTTGTGGAGGCTTCTGCCAACAGAGAAGATTTTTGTTTTCTAAAGTGTTTGTACTAAAGCCTGACAGCCACTAGACGTTGAGTTCGACCATGTTTGCTTCATGATTACATCTTTAAAACCGTCAAACTAAGCCTCAAACGTTTAGATGTTTGTGCTGCTAATTGGATTTTGGTTTGGTTACCTTAGTTACACAGGTAGAATTTAGACTAAAATGTTTGTTGTCTTGAGTCTAAACAAAGAAAAAGTTGTTAAGGTTAAATGTATTTCATGTCCCAGAAAAGGCTTATGTTTGAACGTCTTACCGTCCACTTGGTGCTAAATGGGTCATTTTGTTGTGCTGTTAACTGAAACACTTTCTTCTCTATAAGGCACAACAAACATGGTAGTTGAAAGATGAAAAGTTAACATACGCTGGGTGGAAAAGACTACTTGGTGTGTTTGGTTCTTGGAGTAAAGATAGCAGCCCTCATGTTTCTAATATTGCTGAAAGCTAAAGGAACGGGACAGAAACTACTTTACCACCTGACGTGGGTTGAGAATGACTAAATGGTTCAGACATTTGGGGGTGATCTGATCCACTGATCTGCATCAGTAGAAATATGTGTAAAAAAGGGCAATTTATAGAGATTTTTAAATATATTGAGACGTTATCACACACGGTATAGAACGAGGGAATATTGTTTATATTCAGATAACTTGTTTTAAGTTAAAAGTCTTTTTGCATTTTAAGTTTGGTCGTTTAAAAATATTTTCATTCCTTTTGTTTTAAGAGTATTTAATTTAATAAAGAGATACTTTAATTTCAGTGTCAGCTGTTTTAATAAAAATATGTTTTGCACTCAAGGCTGTAAATTAAAAATGTCTCTCTGGTTACTTGACGAGGAAAATTATACTGAGATATATTTTATATTGTGATTCAGGTAATGAATATAGAGATATGAAGTTTGGTTCATGTCGACCAGCCCTAGTGTAAAAGCTGCTGTAAATCCTCACAGAATCACCATGTTCGGCTCTAAAGGAGGTTCAGCTCACACTGGGACTGGATTTCAGTCTTAGCAGCACCTTTTCTGTTAGCCTAAGCCAGAGGTCCCTAGAAAAATATTAATCTGTGAAGGTTTGCTGGGGCTAATGTTGCCACTGCCCACATGTGTGTGAAGGTCTTAAAACACAATCAAAGGTTAATAATTAGGAGGAAATTTTTAAATCCAGCCACACTGTATTTCAAACCACTCGTTTCCATTTTCACTTATGCAAATGTTTTTGAATAAAAGCAAAATGTAAGTCATGTTGCCCCTGGCACTGTAGCTTCGTTTTTTTATTCTGTATGATTTATAGTGATTCGTGTAAGATGTGAACCTCAGGAAGGGTAGCTGCTACATTAGCTTCAGCTAAAGGGGGTCTAAAAATAAAGCAATAAGGGAATAATGAGGTGAACTTCACCATTAGGAAAAGGTTGGAAACTGCCTTGGGAACCAAGCTACTATTCAGTCTGAGTGAAGTCTACTGAACATAATGAGCTATGGTTAATGGATAAATAAGGGCTGAATGGCTGTGTTTGCCTTGGTCCCCAAAATATCTAAATCCGGTCCTGTATGGATAACACCGGAGATCTAATGGGTAAAAAAGTAGTAATACCCGGTAAAACTACAAAGGTTGATCAGGTTCAGGTTCTTTGATCTGACCTTTCAAGCCTGTTACAAAATGTACCCGCTCATATAACCTCTCAGGTTCAGCCTCGGTGTCTCATTCAAACTCTTACAAAGAGTCAAATTATTTACTAGTCAGAGAGCCGGAGGGCGTGGTAACACGGAGCCTTTAACCATAATATCCATTATATATTGTACACACACCTACACTTGCCCACTAGTTAGTGTTATACAAGTGCTTACATAACACACACACACACACACACACACACACACACACACACACACACACACACACACAAAGCCATTTACCTTCTTTGCCATGGCATCTGCCTCCTCCTTGTTCTCTGTGGCTCTCTCGTACGCCTTCCCCACCTCCACCACAAAATCGTTCACCGTCCCACACAGAAACCTGCCGGGAGAAGGGTGAGGCAGGACAGGGGGGGAGGGGCAGAGATGGCTAACGTGATTAACACCAAGAAGCAAACAGATTATGTGGTTAACATGATGAAGATTTGGTGATTCACTGCTCTAGAGATTACACACACACGAACACGCATGATGGTGTTTTACTGCCGCCTCCCTGCCTGTCAGCTACGCCGCCTCCACATGCTTACGTTTACTCTCAGCTGCTGTATGACTCAGCATGAGCTTGCTCTAAGCTCACATAGCACTTATGTATTTAGCAAATATTAGATACTGTAAAATGAGTCGTGTCTGTCTTCTGCTGAAGTACACAGATTAGATTTTTCTGAAAGTCTTTGGCTGGCAAGTTTGATTAAAGTTACAGAGTAAAAAATACAGATGTGTTCTTTTAGCTGGGCTCTGATTCATCGCTTTCATCGTTATCATCAGTGTGACCCTGTTGTTCCACTCAAAGCTCGTTGTTAATATTTGAGGAAAGCCATTAGCCTTGTACAAGAGATAAGCTACAGTCATCTTCCTTATCCTGATGATTCCTGTTAAAATTTCAATGTGCATGTAGAAATCTAAAAATAAAAAAACAAAACGACATGTTTTCTTATCCAACAACATCACGAGTGTACTGTGGAAGTGCACTTTGTGTGTATGCTGAATCCCGGAGGTGTTTCAGCCGTTAACCAGCAATCAGCTCTGGTTTAAAGCGCACGCAGAGCGGTGGAGAAAATGCTCTGTAATGGCCGCTGCGCTTCTCCAGAGGACGACTGCTACGTACTAATGCACTGAGGATGACCCCCCAACACTGATTCACCAGTCTCTTTCACTCACAAGCAGCAGCACACACTCACACACTTAAGTGTGAGTCCTCAGGATGAGCCCCGAACAGAAAATCGATAGCTGCTGACCAGACAATCGCTCGCCTCTTTCTCTTAACATCACTCTGCTCTCCCTCAGCCTTTGTTTTTACCCACCCTGCATTCACATCTTCCTCTCACTTTCTACCTTTCCTCTCTGGTTTTTCTTCCCGTTTGTGAAGGAATTTGCAGCACGTACTTAGCAGAGGAGATGACGTCACTGTGGTTGTCTGAGTCCAGGATCTTGGCGAGGTGAGAGGCCACGGAGTCAGCATACTGAGTTATGTGGATCTGGGACATGCAAGAGAAAAACTTCAGAAATAGTTTTCTTTCTTTTTTCATTACAGATGCTAGAAAAAAAAATCATACATGACCCGTACAGACATCATCTCTGATGATTTCATTCATATTTGGACAGGATATGATATGTTTCTGTAGCATCTCCTTCATATTAGGCAGTTTAGAGACAGAGTTCAGTTTCTGAAACGAAGAGCTGCCCTTTGTCAATATCCGCACCACTCCCTGTGGTTTAGGCCTGATTGCTTTGGCTTTCCACCTGCCAGGATCAGTTTATTCTCAGTGGATGTTTTCCAAAATAATTCCTCTCAGCTTGTGTGCTCTTATGGATGCTATCCATCGAAAGGTAGACAGCCTCCTAAAAGTTGTGTGGGGTAATTTACCTGCTGAGGAGAATCGAGGCCGTCATCTTCCTTCACTATCGGTGTGTGTTTGTTGGTGGTGGGCACCTCGTATGTCATCACACTCCACCTGAAAAACACACGGATGTCAAGCAGCGGATATACAGACTTCATCAGTTCAAGATCAGAGGCGGGAGGCCGCGAGCTTTGTGTCCTAATGCTTTCACTGCTGATAGAAGATAAGAAAAACTCACCTGTAGTTCAAGCTGAGGATGAAGAAGTTATTTTATAAAACTTAATGTTATTATAAACTTAATAGGCTTTTCTTTAAAAAAAAACAAACAATAGAAGAAAACATCTAATCTGAGCTATAAAACCTGTGTTGTGTCAGTTTTCAGGTTAAAATATGGATGAGTCTGACTTGGTTTAGATGGATGTGATTAAAAAAAAAGATGGTAATAAGCTGTACATATATGCCATGTTTTCTTTTGTTAAAGGGCTAATTGAATACTTTAAATTAAAAATGAGATTTTATGTCCATCATTTTGTGGTCTTTCTTTTTCTTGATACCTCAGTGCCAAAATATTTAATACTTAGACTAGAAACTGCCTTCTATCAACAGCTGAAGTCATCACTATGCAGAAGTAACTGCTTCAGAATGAGGAAGATGATGAAGCTTGCGATGGGACGTCCACACACTGAACATGTCATTCAGGTATGTGCAGCATGTTCCACATTCCAACATGCATACGTAAAAGTCTGCAAACATACACCTCACACCCTGGTGGAATCCACTGCTATTTTACACTGATTAGCTAAAAAAATCCTGTTTACAACCTAAATGCATCAGTAGTAGACAGTAGAGACGGGGAGTAGAGCTCATTTTGATTAAAAAACAGCCACATCATTTACAGTGGTAAACCTTGACCATATGTCAAAAAATAGCTGTTTTCTTTGTTGTTGTTTGTCTGCACAGACATCTGTAAAACAACAACCACCAGCTCCAGCTGCTTCATTTTGGGCCTCCCACTACTAAGCTCCGTGGCATCAAAACTTCCTTTTAATACGACTTCTCCTCTCAGGCAGGAGAAGAAATGAACAGCCTTTGGTGGAGAAATCTCATCCAGTTATCTTTATTGCTTTGACTGCTTCCTGGCCCTGTTTGTTGTCCTTTAAGCAAATAAAGTCAAATATAACAACCGAATGGGCTTCATTTAGGAACCCACCCAACAAGATATAACCCCAAACATTCCCATCACAGGGGTCAACTGAGAACATCCCTGGTTGTGAGCTGGCTGTCTCGGTTTGTTTGTTAAAGAGTCAGGTGACAGGAAGAAAGCATGTTTTCTGTAAGGAGTTAGATGAAAGCATGTTGCTTTCCTTACCGGTCCAGCATTTTGGTGGTGGCTCTCTCCAGCTTCTCCAGGATCTGTAGTAGCTGAGCGTCGTCATCGCAGAGACCTCCCCAGCCCAAAACACGAGCCAAGTCATTACCTGTGCCCAGCGGCAGCACACCGAGCTGACACTGTGGAGACATGGAAGCAGGTGATTCTGGCTGAGATAAGTTATAACAGCATGAAGTCGCCTCAGCACAGATCTAATTAACCCCCATCGAGCTAAACTGCTGATTCAAACAATATGTGTTCTTTAAGTCAAACATCTTCAGATCTCTGAAAACTCCCTCTTCCCTGTTTTTACTACATAACATTCATTAAACAGATACTTTCATCCAAAGCTGAGAATGAGGGTTTTAGTGAAGGAGATGGATAACTTATCATAAAGAAAAGTTAGATGATTCATAACTGATGAACATTTTCCTGCATTTAGAAGACATACATGTGTTGTTGTTGTGCAGGTTTGAGCACCAGAAGCTACAGTTATGTTCTTGTAGTCTTGTTGCTAGTGTTGTTACTCATGCTGTTTGTCTTCCTACAGGTGCTCCCTATGATTGTCTGCTTTTTCTTACAGCGGATCTAACAGCTGGTTGTTGGGTTTCTCTGTTTGAGTTGTCCAGCTGTCACGCTCTCCTTCTCCTTGTTTCTCCTTATCTAGTCCATAATTAACATGTAACTCAGAAAAACACTAAAATAAAGAATAATGCTCAAATATCAAGTTTGATATGCTTAAAGCTTAATTTCTGTTATGTCCATTCAGTTCTCCTTGGAAAAGCAAATCTGGATGTTATGATGGTGGGCAGATGAAGGTTAAAAAACAACAAGAAAAGCAAACAAAAAGGACACATAACACCTAAAGGAACGACGCTGCTGTGTTTGCATTGCTGCACAGAAAGTCTTGTTTAGGCCAGCAGTGATTTTTCTCTCTGACAAATCAACCGTCTGCAGTGTTTGTGTGTTGCTTCTTAGCTCGTCTTGTTAGCAGCAAAAACAATCAGTATCAGTTATGTGGCGCTAAATACAAGAAAGCTGATTTCTCCCCCTTTTTCTCTTTTTAAACGCAAGAAATCTTTTCATAACCAAACTCGGATTGTTGGCGCACACTGTAAACACATCCAGAGAAAGTCGGGATCGCCGTCATGAGACCTTAATTCTCTCCTGTCTTAAGAGGCTTTTACATTAGATGCAGTTTACAGCTCCAAGCCTGGTCATGTCCATGTTGCTGCGTGACTCAGAAGGAATCTTTGCTGAGCTGATCAGGCTTGCCATGCATGGGGAACCTGGCAAATCTTAAATCACCGTAAGGTTGGCAAACATTACAGAATTCTTCAAACCTTCACAGATTTAGAGACCACACTGATTTTATAGTGTGTGGTGTGTACTAACCGACTCTTCAGCAGGTTCTTCATGCGCAATATTCCAAATCTCACGTAGTCAAACGTGACTTTAGTGTAAACAAACATGGAGGACAAACAGGGGGAAGCAATGAGGGTTGTTTTCAGCCGCTTACTTTACCAAAAAAAAGCTTTTTATGGAAAAAGTCATGGAGATGGTGGGATGTGGACCGCATGCCTCGCAGGGTCTGTCTGCAGATAAACTTGATAAATAATGTTGATCTTCAGCCTTCATTTGTTCAGCAGATAACTTCACATTATTAGGATTCCTCAAACAGCTTCTGCTGATAATCTTTTCAGCTGCTCTAGTGAAGTTCTTTTCCAATCTGATTGTCCTTATATGTTAAAAGACCTCCAGTGGAACTACAACCTGAAAGAAATGTGTACAAAATTCTGACTTTATTAATAACTTTTTGTTATTTTTATGATCAATTTCACCCTGAAAGATCCTTGCAAATGCTTTCCTCTCCATTTAAACGGCAAATTCCTCCTCCGCCGCTCGTCATCACTTCTCCCCGGGTCACCGCCCGGCTGAGGGTAAAGGAGCGGACCCAGTGCTCGGCTCCTCTCAGGAGGCCCCACACACTTCAGGATTTCTAGTTGCTAATATTAAACATGTTCAATGTTTATCTTCCGAGCAGATCAGGCAGAACAAAATTACTCTCAACACACCCCACACCACAGCAAAATCAGACACGCTGTCGTTTGCAAACATCAGAAACCCGGTCTTTGCTGGCTTCGATTGTAAGGGGGACAAAAATCGTCCCGATAATCATGTAGTATGTACCCACCTTCAAACAAATTATCAGTCATTGTTTACAACTCAGTCTTAAACCTGGAAGTGGTCACTCCACTGAAGCAGCTCCGGGATGAGCCTAAACTCTCCAAACTCCTGCCTTGCTATACGGACATTATGACCCCACACAGTATAAACAAGACTAACAGATCCACCCTGCATCCAGGTCTACAACTAAACTTAGCACAAAAACGAAGGAAAATTGTGTTTGATAATTTCCTCCTTAGTATTACTTCTTGGGGTTGTATTATTAAACATCGTTGGAAAGCCTGATTAGTTACCTTTACAACGATCCTTACCAGTTCTATATTATTGTAAAGGTGACTAATCAGGCTTTCCAACGATGTTTAATGAAACACCCGTTCGTATTATTAAAGGAGAGAAATAATTTACCAAACACAAATTTCCTTTCTTTTTGTTTTGTTGCAGCTACTTTCTGAACATCTTTTTTCTCGCCTTGCAGCTTGGATGCAATTTGCCCCTCGATGAGAGTAGTGCGTGAAAATCCTCATTAATGTTACGAAGCCAACTCTTCCCAGTCAGTGCAGCTTACATTTATCAGACAGAAATGACCTCATATTTCCACATTTTAACCACACAGACACAGATCAGCTGATTATCAGCTGTTTAAACGGAGCCTGATCGAAGCATTAAACAGGTTTAGTTCAACATGACCTGAGATTAAACGGGATCGAACCGGATTTATTAATTGGGAATAAAAAAATGTGTTGATGTAGCATGAAATTAATTTATGTAAAATAATTACACAATAACAATTCATTTATTCACATGATCAAGCCAATTTTTTCCACTCCTTTGCTCAGCAATAAACAATTTATTTTACAGTTGGATAAATTAAGATAAAAATTAAGATCTAAATTAATTTCTTTTCAAAGTAGTTGTCCTGACAACATCAAGGCAATGTCATATTAAAACATATTTATACGCAATGCAGCAAAATCCGGGATATTAGCACAGAAGAGTTACCTCACATCAGGACCATAGCATCAACCCCTCCTCCTCCTCCATCTTCACTTTGCTGTTCTCACCTGTTTATGGAGGCTGAGTTTATCCAGCTCTGAGAGCACCCAGCCCACGCTGCCGTCTCCCCCACACACCAGAATCCGAAATGTCACAAACTTCTGGAAGAGCCGCAGGCTGAATGGAGGAGAGGATGTAAAACTCCCATGAGCAGCATTATCATGCAATTACAGCTTATTTAACTCATTTAAATAAACAAAAATTAAAAAAATAAAAATAAATAAATCAACTGTTAGCGTTTACAAAATGATAGCAATGAAAGTTTAAATAAGGTACCCGAGCTCCGGTCCTCCGTTCATCAGGTCAAAAACCTGAGCTGGGTTCAACAGCTGCTTGAACTTGCGCAGGAATTTGACTCCCTGGTTGTCGCCGCTTTTGGAGTTGACCAGGACCAAGAGAGGGCTGGAGCACGACGCAGAGGTGGCCTTCCAGAAGCCTGACAACAAGAAAAATAAGCAAACATGTTTTCACAGCCTAACAACCTGGGAAATACTTCAATTATATGAGCCACTGTTCTCGTTAAGAAGGCTGCATGTGATGGACTCCGGATGTCAGATACAATAACTAAATAAGAAAAGCAGGAAATGATTATTCAAAGTACACTTACATCTTTAAAATTTATTTAACCTGCTGTTTTCCTGATTCATGTCTGGGACTAAGAGGACTACTTAGAATTAAAAACTGTACCAGCAGAAAAATCCTGGGGTCAGTTTCAGGGTCAACCTGTGTGCATTCAAAGGATTTTCACACATGACGTTGAAGGTTGACGGTCCTGAACTTTGAACCTGTTAATGCAATTATGTGAGGAAAAAAAGCCTGAGTGTGTTTACATGTGTGTGTCTCACCATCTGAGTCGATGCTGTTGAGTGCAGTGGGAGGGATGATTGACACTCGACATTGACCCAGAGGACACACCTTTCCCATTTGTTCTTTACAGCTGTTGTGGACCTGCACAGACATGCACACAGAGTTATTGGTCTCCATAGTAAGTCTATACTTCAGTAGAAGCAGAAAGGTCATTACATCCCTCTGAAATGCACCAAATGCCAGTTCTGTAACCTTTACAAATGCCTCTGATTCATTTGTGCATGTGGATGTGTGTAATTGTTTCCTTTGTGTTTGTGCACTGAGGATTAGACTTTGCACTGTGTGTTACTGTACAGTAAAAAAAGAGCTTTTGCTAAGGGTACATGAGACAAAGTGAAAGCATGAAGTTATATCCCTGTAACTGAGTGTGACTTACAAACATGACTCAGCTGGATCTCTTAGCTGGATTACTTCTATTTTGTAGTATGGAGTGGCCTCTATAAGTTTTAATGCAGTTTTACACTTAAAACAAACGCAGTATTGCACAATCCTTGTTATACGAATTAGGTCTGGTTGACAGCTGTATTAAGCCTGCTTTAAATTGGGTATAAAAATGACTGCAAGAACTCACAATGTAAGAGTTGTAGCAGTATCCAACTGCCTTCATCAAATGCTGTTGTCCTGCTCTTTTACCCACAATTCTTGTCTATTGCCAATTAAAAAGGCAAATCTGAATGTACACCCCACAAGTAAATTATTTTGTATGATTGATTTGACATGCAACGTTATCAGTCAGAGCTGCATTATTTTAGCGACTCCATGGCAGCAACGTAACTTAAAGTAGCATCTGACATATTTTAGTCTTTATGCTTGTGTGGGAAACATGTTGGCAAACAGTCGACATGACAAATGCCTGAAATTCATCTCATTCCTTTGCCCCAGCTGGTAATTTATTGATTGTTGCAGGGCCAAGTCAAGTTAGAACCGCAAACACAGCACTAACTCTTTCTCTACATGTTACTCAACTACTCTTTCACCAACAATTCATTGTCCACTTCACATTAAATGACCCGCAAAGGCAAAACTAACTATACAAAACATTATAGAAAACTTTTTTTTAAAGTTTGAGGAAGGGTCGAACAGTTCCTAAGCTAATTGTTTTTATGAGATGCAATGATAGAAATTCCTGTCAGAGCTGCAATATGCCTCTTTTTGGCCACATGAGGGCAGCAAAGCAACCTAGAAAGTAGCATCTGACATATTTATTGTTCATTGTTTGCATGGAAAACATGTTCATTAAAAATGACTAAGATCTATTTATATTAGTAATTTATTCCTCTGTCAAGCAGATGTAGTTAAAAACACGCAATGTCGGTGCCGTCAGAATGCCTAAAAGAATAAAGGCTCTACTGAATTTAGTCGATACCCTTGCACAGGAAAATGCTACCAGTCTGCAGCTGGCAGGAATTCATCACTCCCTGCTCGCCTGTTCCTTCTCCCTTCAGGGACTCGGCAGCTATCCTAAGATCCGTTCCATTACTACGATGACTCGAGTTAACCTTTCAGACTTCAAGTCTTTATGGGGCGACGGTGGAAGTCGGAGCACAGAAAAAGCTTGGTAGCACATCTCATCCTGGAAGTTACATCATGCATATCAAGAGGCATATCCCAGAGGCTAGTAACCAAATAAAAAGAGAATTCTGTCATAATCATGAATGAATTATGAATTTTATAACTGCGCTTTTAAACCAATCAAAGTCATGATAATACAGCTTTGGATGAAAAGAGTTTCCACAATGATTCCACTATGCTTCATGACATTTTTCATTGACAAATATTAAAATTTTGCCTTGAATCTAACCTTAAAAAGCTGCTTCAGCTTTAAGACAAACACTAAAAGTTGTTACTCCAACTACTGAGAATTTGAATAAAAACCCTGCCTTTCTCCTCCAGCTGGAAAAGTAATCCGTCTACGTTTCATGAACTGAAAGCAAACAGAAAATAAATCGGCTACTAGCATTGTCCCAAATAAAAACTAACCCTGATCTGATGTGACAGTTTCTGACACGAGAGAGGGTGAAAATCAATCCCACTTACGATGGCCTTGCACCAGAGGCAGCGCCAGTCCTGCAGCCGCCGGACGCTGCCGCAGTTCTTGTCACACACCACACATTTAGCGCTGACAGGCAGGTTGCCTTCCAGCCACTGGTGCGGCATGGATACCTAAAAAAAAAAAAAGCATTGAGGCTCTTTTCCTAGAAAAATCTTAGTATAATAACTGTCAACTGTTGACAATCCAAGCCCTCACTTTTATTTGATGAATATCTGGCAATTTTCTGCTACGATCACAACTGAAAGTGGAAGAAAACGGCTTCATTTCTCACCCCTTCCTCATCTTCAATGATGTCATTTCCTATGGAGGCCAGTGTGGTCCACTTGCAGTTGTTGGTGGAGCGAACAGCACAGCGTTTATGGGCCTTAAACTTACAGACTGCAGTGGACAGATTGAAGAAAAGTTTCAATAAATGCTGCATCAGCTTGCACTTCGGAGCTATAACCTGAGTTAAAGGGTAACTGCTTAGACATAAAGTGGAAACTGCCAGAAATTTTAAGTTGATTGGCTCAATCTTCTGGCCCGTGACTGCAAGAGCACAAATGTAGCACCGAGTGTGTGTGCATGTGTGTGTACCTTCACAGGACAGGCCGTGGGAGGTGACGCCTGGCAGTGCTTCTCTGCAGACGTTGCAGAAGGTCGGTCTGGCATGTGAGCAGGCGTACCAGTTGTGCATCCCAGAGAAATGTTCCATGTTGAACTGGCTAGCCTGGAGGGTAGGAGGAATTTTACAAGATGGGACAAAGACTTTCTATGCTATGCTAAATTCAGCATCCAGAAGCACGAATAGCAGAAAATGCTAATGTTATTCTAAACTCTGCAGTCTCACATGGGCAGCATGATGACTATGATGTTGATTCAAGGGGCATAAAGCTTCACGTTGACACGAACTGAGAACTAAAAGAAAAACTAAAACCATAAACGACTGTGTGGTTGTTGGCAGCATCTCAGTTTTAGTCTCCGGGATGAAAATGTTTATTAGTTTTAGTCATTTTTAAGTTTGATAGTTTTAGTCTAGTTTTAGTCAAATAAAAAAGTATTAGTTTTTAACAAATGAATTTAGGTCAATAATACGTATTAAAAAGTGGAATCAAGGTTGACAGGTTATAACAAGTAATTAATAAAACAAGTTAACCTTAATGCTTTTACATAATAACCAGATCCTTTACCAGACTGAAAGCTTTAGCCGAGACTTTCCCATCAACAGGGATGAAATGCTGCCGTGTTACTTAACTGCTGCTGGACAGAAACTTTTATTTCTATATTTCACCTTTTTTCATGAATCCATGCCCGACTTCATCATACAAACATGTCACACAAGAAAATAGCTGCTCTATAAGTTCAACATATAACAACACATTGTGAGCTTGTTGTTTGGTTATTTTCATCAATAATTAGAAAATTAAAAGGAATGTTTTAGACTTAGAAGGTTTCTAATCAACAGCAGATACTGGAATCAGTTACTCCTAAAAAGCAAAGAGAACAACATCCTGACTTTGTTAACTGTGGCTTTATTTCTGAGACTTTTCTGAAGTGTAAAACTCCACCCTGAACACACACATGTCCAAAATATGAGCAAAGGATGAGGAACACATGCTCAACGTGACCTGGTCTGCCAGAGAAATTATGATGGATTATAGTTAAAATATGTCCATATGTCCTCGCTTCCACCAAACCCCTTCGTCTACTATGCTGACTGACAGATTTCACTCACAACAGGCAGAAACGTCGTGTTTTTAATGTCGGACAATCAGCCATGGAACATTTTCGTCTCATCAACGAAATCTCACAAACGTCTCGTCATGTTTTCGTCATCAGAGCCATTTTTAGCTCGTCACCATCTCGTTATCGTCATGTAAAAAAGGTTCGTCAACAAAATAAATTTAAGATCATCATCGATGAAAACAACACTGCACAGTGAACAATGATTTATACATCACTGTATAGGTCATTAAAGACTGAAGCAGGGCAGAGAGACATTAACCTCATACGTCTCCCACTTTTGGACAGATTTGAGAGCAGTGATCCAGTCCTCCATTTCCTTCCTGTTCTCAGCACAAAGCATTAACTTGCGAAATGGTGTGATCACCTGAGAAAAAAAAGAAGAAGGGTCAGTTTGAGCAGCAGTGGAAGATTTGCCTCAAAACTTAAAGAAAACAAATATGTTAGACCAATAGCTTATTTTTATTTATTTATTTTAAAAAATTTATTTAACCTTTAATATAACATGAAATTACTGGGAAAATACTAATACAAGTTTTGAGGCTGTTATAAAACATTTTCCAACAGTCCGAGTAAAGCTAACATATGTTAGCATCATGAGCCATGATTTTACTTCGAGTTATCTAACATTACGCCAACGTCGTATGCTAGCTTGATATTGTACTAAAACTAAAACACATGCAGTTTCTATTGAGTGTTAACATTTTTTAAAATAACATAAATAATCGTGAACATATTTGGAACAAAGTACAATTATGACTCAACATAGTCATTTTAAGGAGGAGCTAAAACTTTGCACCCTTATTTATTACTCAGGAAACATTTATGGTCTCACTTTGGAGAATCAAGGAGAACTTCTGATGGGAAGCTACGCTAACACGTAGCTTCTCTGTCTAACTGCTCAGCAACCAAATCCTGAGGCTTTAAAAGCAGTTATCCAACGATAGTGTGTGACGGCATAGCGAGCGGCAACAAGTCATTTTTATACACAGTCACAACAGAAGTCTTGCCCCGATTGATTAACACTATTTAATTAAGTTTAACTTTTATTTAGTTAATTACTGCCATATTTAAAATGAACCAGATCTAAAGTCAGGGAATGCTGTCGAACAGGGAAACCTTGTAAGTTTGGAAGTGACAAGACACTACCTCATGAACGTACATAAAAACCTATACGTTCCTATGCAGATCCAGATCTAGTTGGTAGCATTGAAGACATAAAGACAAAAAGATAGAAAGAAAGGAATAACATAATATAGCAAAAATGCTGATTTAAAAGGCTAAAAATCTGTTGTCAGCTCTATGAACTTAGGTGAGGTTATTTTAGTCGAGGTCAAAGGTATGGACTGATCAGCCAGCCACAGTCTTTAACATGCCCCAAAATGAGCTAGTTCCTGGTCTAAATGTGATCAGAAAGAGTATATAAAACATCTAGTCCTATAAAACAGGGTCTAACATGCAGGTCTGTCTTTTTCTTACTGTGAAGCTGTTGTTGATGTTCTTGGTGCTGGTTTCAGCCACACTGGCATCTGAGAGGTCCACTTCATCAAAAATCAAGGACTAACAGGAAAAACAAAACACTGCAGCCGTCATTTTCATACAAGTTATGTTTTCACATAAAACATTTATTTCCTGTTCAGAATAGACGTTTGGTTCACAGCCTGTTGATCACACTTCTAAATGCACATGGTCACTTTTCTGTACCTTGCAATCTTTGGCATAGTAGAGAGTCCTCCCTCTCAGTTTGAAGTATCTCCTCTTCCATCTCTGGAAAGAGCTGGTCTGCTTTAACAAGATTCCCTCCTTCACACTCTTCTATAGTGAGGCAGAAGGGAAAAGAGGAGGGAATGGAGGAGGAGAAGAAGGGAACATAAATAAATTAATCCAGATATTCTGAATAAATAATAGAACAGCTATTCCTCTCTGAGTTCACACATAAACAAGAGGTGATCAGTTTGAAGCGTCACTAGGATGCTTTGCTTCTCTTGCTGCACATGAAACATTAATTAGTGAAGCAAATTAAAGGTATGCATCTCTAAAATGGTACATTTATCTAGTAATTAAGGACAAATAAAGTAAAACTGTGCAACACTAAGCATTTTAAACGAGAGTTAATTCAGCACTAATGTTTTTTCTGCAGGAAGACAGTGATGGAGTGATGCAGTGATCAAGAGATAAATGAATAACGTGACCAGGACACGTGATTTATTTTCATACAATGGAGCTGCTCAGCTAAAATTCACCACTGATCCTAATGTGGTGGCATCCATTGTTTGAACGTATTAGTGCCTGTGATTATCATTCACTCCTTTCCTCTGAATGAGTACATGCACTAAGAGGCCAGGATTCCCTGGAAAATCCGTTTCCAACAGGATATTGAGGGTCGCCATGGTGATCACATTTCTTGTGACAGATGCTGGTGCAAGCACACAGATATGATCTTAAACCCGTTACCGCATTATTTCTGACTGCCTCCATACCTGCACGGTTATCACCTAATGCATCAACATTTCTGCACAAACTGCCACAGCAGCTTTCATTAGATTAGTCCCCATGAAGGAGGTAACTGTTTGACTTCATGCATTACCTACAGGTAATTTCATGGCAGAAAACAAAATCAGCTACACCAGGTTTTCTAACACCTAGTAAAACCACAAATTTAAAAAAGTGCATTTCTTTTTATTCTACATGATCCAATTTATCTCTAAAACAGCTAAAAACCTTAGTTTGATAACATTTTATTACTAAATTCAATGTAAGAGAATTTCTGGTATTTGAAGACACATTATGCAGCTAGGATATAAGATACAGTGCAGCAGCTTTAAAGAAAAGTGAAAACTCTGTAAAGGACCATCTTTTTTTTATCTAGACATCAATAGCAGACTGATGAATTACACTATAAAAAACAAGGTCAGGCAGTAACAAAAGACTTTGTGGTGCTTTCCATCATGCAGGTATGCTGCTTTTCTAATATAAACTACTACTAATCTTTTCTGCCCAAACAGGTTCGCCTGGGAGCACTTGGCTTGGCAGTAGCTTGCCAGGGTCTCCACATCAGAGCCTGACCCAGAAATCTGCCCCAAAGGAAAACTCAAGACTCAGACAGAAGGTTCGTGAACTGCATCACAACTACCAACAACTCCCAAGTATGTATGTGTTGGACTTTTTTTTATTTAAGTGGGAAAGTAAGTCAAAATAAAAGGATAAGAAGTATAATGGATGAATGGATGAACAATGGATGGATGAATGGATGGATAAATGGATGAACAATGGATGGATGGATGGATGAATAATGGATGATGGATGGATGAACAATGGATGAATAATGGATGGATGGATGGATGAACAATGGATGGATGATGGATGGATGAACAATGGATGGATGGGTGGATGGATGAATAATGGATGGATGGGTGGATGGATGAATAATGGATGATGGATGGATGAACAATGGATGAATAATGGATAGATGGATGGATGGATGGATGAACAATGGATGGATGGATGGATGAATAATGGATGGATGGATGGATGGATGGATGGATGAACAATGGATGGATGGGTGGATGGATGAATAATGGATGGATGGGTGGATGGATGAATAAAGGATGATGGATGGATGAACAATGGATGAATAATGGATGGGTGGATGGATGGATGGATGAACAATGGATGGATGGATGGATGAATAATGGATGGATGGATGGATGAATGGATGGATGGATGGATGGATGGATGAACAATGGATGGATGGGTGGATGGATGAATAAAGGATGATGGATGGATGAACAATGGATGAATAATGGATGGGTGGATGGATGGATGGATGAACAATGGATGGATGGATGGATGAATAATGGATGGATGGATGGATGGATGAATGATGGATGGATGGATGGAAAATAAAGGTTTCACTAATCACAAACTATGTATTAATGTATTCACACGCTTTGTAGAATAATTCTGTCCAGATTTGAACGTCTTAAGTCTTTAAGTTTTTCAGCAGGACCTGGTCTAATGTGGTCTCCAAAAAGCAATGGAACCTTCCTTTGCGTATATCCAAATCAGAAGCCACTCTCCAGAAGTCCAGCAGCAATGTGTTGCAACTGGTTGCAATTTGAGATGAGAGAAAAGCAACCGAGGAAGAGAGCTCTGATCAGCTAAGAGCATCAATGCCACGAGGTTCATGCAAGATTCCTGAATGCTGTCAACTAATTTAATATGCAGTTTGTGTGGCCTATTTACAGACTTGAATACATATTAAATGAATGCAATTTGTACGTGACTTATATGATTACGTAATGTTTGACGGGCAGGAGTAGCCAAAGGCTAGGAGCAGAACAGCGTGACACAGGTGAGGTAGAGGAAGCAGGAGAGTCAAGTGGAGGAGCAGGGGAGGCGACAATGAAAGAAAATAAAAAGCCGACAGCCAGAAGGCAAATTGTCACTGACACATTTAACTTAATAGATGTAAATATGAGGCATAATTTGTTGCTGTTCATGGTACCTGTTGTTTGATTGGTTTGTGTTAATAATAATAATAAAAAATAAAAACATTAGCATCAGTTACAGGAAGAGTGATATTCAGAACTGGTTTTTAATGATAAAACAGCATCGGTTACAGTACTAGGGTCGTCATGACACTGAAATGACTTTTTAAATGTTTTCGTTTGCAGGCCTCATTAAAAGGCATTCATACCGTCTGTCAGCCAGGGCAGGATCAGACAGCAGCAGCACAGCTCATTTTCAGGCTGGTTATGGAGCAGAAGAGAACATCTGCTTCGGGTTGGGATATACTTGCTGTGAACGTGAGCGTACACGCCAACGTTCTGCTGTTTGTGTTGCTGCAAATGAAAGCATGGCGCGGCAAAAACGCAAAAAAGGTCAATCTACTGCTCACATCGTATTTCTGGGGCATCAACCCCCAAAACACTTTGAAAGTGTTAATCACTGTGCAACTGGTAGGAGAAATGATACAGATGCAGGTAGTTGTGGACACGGTCCAGGAAACAGTCTTCAAAACTATCCGCCATTGTGTTTTTAAACTTGCACACACGATACGTTACCTGACATCAACGCGAGTGGCCTACATGCCAAACTAATGCCGGCAGCCATGATGCAGACGCGTCGCTAAGAGCAAGTACATCCCAGCCCTTAGACCGCAGCTGGGCTGCTGCTTTGCGAGGACAAGCCTCGGGTGAGTGCTTTTAGATGGGGGAGAGGCCTGCGGCTGCACCCGTGACTCGCTGAGAAAGGTAAACGATTTTTGTTTTCACGTCAGTCTCCAAAAATCTCCAACCAGAAAAGGGGCCTGTTGAAAATGGGTAGAGGCGGCTGGTCCTTTCCATGAACCATGCCAGAGTGGCACTGAAGTATTCATACCTGCTAACTAATATCTTACTAGATTTTGGAAAGTATTAGTATTTAAAAATTGATTTCTTTTATAACACTGCTACCTACATATTAGCTACCACCTTGTGCCTGACATTTTGCATTGTACACCAGTAAAGGTTATTTATATTTTAATTTTACAGCAGCTAGCATATCTTTAGCATTGTGCTAACAGCTAAAAAGAACAAACAAAGAAACCGAGAAAGAAGAAAACAAATTTATACACCCAGGATGAAGAAAACAAATGAACATCTTTATTTTGTTGGTTATTCAACTAGAAGCAAGCTGCCCATACTTTTATCATCTCTTTTAAAAATATTCCTCTGCTAGATTTGACATTTCTACACCTTCGTATCTGCAACAGCCTTTTTCAGTTTGTATTTGTTTCTATTTTAGCCACGTTATTTCTGTTTAATCTCAATTTTAGCCTAAAAATCTAAATGTCTTTATCACCAATTTCTCTCACTTTCAGCTCAATCTTTGTTTCACGTCATTTCCTTTGCTAGTTTTAGAGTAACAACCTTTGCTGTAGAGGAGAGTAACCTTGTTTGGAAGCTTTTCTAACCATGAGATATCCTGCTTTTGAAGTCACAGTTTCTTTTTTAGAGAATGATGAATGAGCCTTTATATCCGAAGGGAGAAAAAACTTCCTGTTAACACCAAGTTAGAGGAACCTCGAACTTCCCTGGAAAGCAAAGAAGTAAGCAAACAAACAAGAAGCTGTAAAGGTTGCTCAATCAAACAGATTTAGGTACAAAAGACCTGTAACACTCCCACGAGCCATCTGTCAGTAACCAGGACTTGTGTTTCCTGCAAGCAGCATTTGATATAACAACCACTGATATAGCAATCTACTGTAGGCATCTTAAGTGTTTTATCAGACGTTAAAATCCCCCAACCAGTGGATAAAACATGACAAGGATTGGTGATTTTGGAACCAGAGCAGGGAATTCTGCTTTAATTTCACCTACTTTGAAGGTGCAAGAAGAAAGTTATGTGGAAAGAGATCAAAATTCCAGCAAAAGCTGCAGAATATACATTAACTGTGTTGTTTGTCAAACTCATTCAGGCTGGTGGGAAATATTATCTGTTGTCAGGATCTAATAAAGAACCGATTACTCACGAGATAAGTCATGTTATTTGCATGTTACGCTCATCAGACGTGAGCTGCCTGTTGCGTCGCAACAGCTGTTGAATCACATAAAGCTAAAACCATGTTAAAATAAGGAAGCTTAGTCAAACATTGTTTTTTACCAACTTCTCCTAAAGTGAAACATCGCAGTGGAAATAAATGCTAAATGCACATTTGCACAAGATGTTCTTGTTCTTTTCTTAGGCACCAACTGTGTGATGCACCTGCTACAGATACTTTAAATGCCAGGAGGAAATGCTCCAAGAACAAGCTGAACCACCCCTTGTTTGAAAGATATAAAAAAAAAGAAGGGGGAGGGAGGCACTTTAGCCTGTATCTCAAATTTTATACTAATTTTGGCACCAAATTGCACAGCCAGGGTTAAAAAAGTATCATCGTGTAGGTTAAAACACCCCCATTGACAATTAAAAGTAACTAAAGGGCAACATCAAGCAGCCTTGACCTGGTATCTACTTGTGATATGTTGAAGTAACACCAGGCCCTCTGTTCTTACAATCTGGGTGCATAGTCCAAGTTTAATAAGCACAGATTTACTACAGTCATATAAAATAAACCAGACTGTCCTGACTCATAATACTGAAATTATAATAAGCATCAAAGTGTGACCTCCACGTAAACACCTCTTAGAGGCTAATTTTACACTAAATAATGTATTCTTGGGCCTTTTGCCAGATTAAATTAATCATTTTGATAGAACTGAAGGGCAAATCAAGGTCCAAAGGACAGAAGTGTCACATGTTGTATAAATCATAAAGGCCCCTTAAGACTAATTTGTTATTTGGGATGTTAAAGTGACCAAATGAAAAGTGCAACGGCTCACAGTATCAGCAGAGCAAACAGTACACGTGTAATGTACCTATGTGTGTACTCGGTATATACACAGTATTTAAAAGTCAATATCTTCGCTAGCTTATGATCACAAGATAGCCACACCCGAGGCTCCTCTCCTCCCCTCTCCTCTCCTCTCCTTCCCTCTCCTTCTCCTCTCCTCTCCTTCTCCTCTCCTTCCTCCCCTCTCTTCTCCTTCCTCCCCTCTCCTCTCCTTCCCTCTCCTCCCCCCTCCTGTCCTCTCCTCTCCTCTCCTCTCCCCTTCCCTCCCCTCTCCTCTCCTCCCCTCCTGTCCTCTCCTCTCCTTCCTCCCCTCCCCTCTCCTCCCCTCCCCTCTCCTCTCCTTCCCTCTCCTCCCCCCTCCTGTCCTCTCCTCTCCTCTCCCCTTCCCTCCCCTCTCCTCTCCTCCCCTCCTGTCCTCTCCTCTCCTTCCTCCCCTCTCCTCCCCTCCCCTTCCCTCTCCTCTCCTTCCTCCCCTCTCCTCCCCTCTCCTCTCCTCTCCCCTTCCCTCTCCTCTCCTTCCTCCCCTCTCCTCCCCTCCCCTCTCCTCTCCCCTTCCCTCCCCTCCCCTCTCCTCCCCTCCCCTCTCCTCTCCTTCCTCCCCTCTCCTCCCCTCTCCTCTCCTCTCCCCTTCCCTCTCCTCTCCTTCCTCCCCTCTCCTCCCCTCTCCTCTCCTCTCCCCTTCCCTCTCCTCTCCTCCCCTCCCCTCCCCTCTCCTCTCCTCTCCTCTCCCCTTCCCTCTCCTCTCCTTCCTCCCCTCTCCTCCCCTCCCCTCTCCTCTCCTCTCCCCTTCCCTCTCCTCTCCTCTCCCCTTCCCTCTCCTCCCCTCTCCTCCCCTCCCCTCTCCTCTCCTCTCCCCTTCCCTCTCCTCCCCTCTCCTCTCCTCCCCTCTCCTCTCCAGCCTGAGAATGTGGTCAGACAGATCAGTGTATTCATTAGAGCGAGTCTAATCACATCACAACAATCATCCCCAACAGACTTGATGTGCACAGTCACACACACAGCCATGTAGATGTACACACACATTAACACACATCTGCAACATTGACAGTCAACCAGAGCTCTGAAGGGAGCACACACACAAAGCTACTCTACTTCCCCCCATTTTTATAATGAATATATTTATCTATTTTTTTATGGTTTTCCCTTCAAGCTACATCTAACTATCCATCCGAGTGGATGCAAGCAAACACATGCCTGCCTGTCTGGATCTGTCCTGCGTGAAGGATTGACCTTTAGCGTTCATACTTTAAGAACTGCATCAACAAAAATCACTGGAAATGGCAGCTTTTCCCAGAGAGCCAAAGGACTCGGATGACTTGACTGGTTTGGAATTTTACTGAGTGTTGGTTATAAAAACAAACAAACAGCCTTCCCCCTCCAAAAACAGACCTTCTCACTGCTAATTGTTAAGAAAGATAATGATCAGGGCAAATAAAGGGAAGGACACAGCTATTCACAACATGGCATACTGCTACCAACTTAAATTAAGACTGCAAGTTCAGCTGCAGTTATTACTGCTTGTGGTGTTAGATGTAAACGCCAGAGCATTCAAAAAGGTTCTGAATAGCCATTATTAAGTTAATCTGCAGTTTTTCTTTTCTACCAGTGAACATGCCACCTGTAACACTGGGACAAATACTAACCCAGTTACCTCCTGTGTCAAAAGGTTATGAATGTGAAACATCCTCATGTGTAGGAATGCATGAAG
This sequence comes from Melanotaenia boesemani, assembly GCF_017639745.1. Taxonomy (NCBI): domain Eukaryota; kingdom Metazoa; phylum Chordata; class Actinopteri; order Atheriniformes; family Melanotaeniidae; genus Melanotaenia; species Melanotaenia boesemani. The sequence continues at coordinate 38,544,067 of NC_055686.1, read as the reverse complement.
TGGAGGGTGAAGGCTGCAGAACAGGTATGGAAGTCAGCTTTGCTAGTTTCTGTCTTGTCTTTTAAGAAATTAAGCGGCTACAAAGGTGTAAAAAGTTTCCACTTTCAGCAGGTGAGACAAATAAAAGTCTGACTGAATGACTTGACCAGTCCATAAAAGACCTTATAACAAGACAGATGTTTCTGCCTTTAAACAGTCAAACTGTGATGGCCAACAAACGTTGAAATCTGATAAAACCACCAAATCTGCTTTCTACATTAATGAACCTATATTCTCTCTCTGTCACTGACCTCTTCCTCCAGCCGAGTCTCCTGAGACTCACTGCAGCTGGACTCCAGAGGGTCTTCATGGTAGTCGTCCCTCAGCCTTCTTCTAAGGAACAGTGGTGGCATGCAGCAGCCGCTCTGCCGACACAACCCGGCCATCTGCACGCCCTGATGACCTCACTCCACACTGTGGTGTTGCTACAAGATGATCTTTGGTCTTCTCTGGGAACTACTTGGATTTTCTCCTCATCCTTTTCCTCTCCTACGACTTTCTTCGTGAAATAATCTTCAAGCTGTATCTAAATGGCTCACTTACACACCTGAACCTCTGCTGTGATTCCTTTCACACTAGCAGCTCTTCAGAAAATGCAGTCCTACTTCCTCCCTATCAAACTTCCCAGGTAGCCACGCCTCCTCAGGTGTGTCATTCTAGACACGTCTATTGAGTGTGTGGGTGTGTCTTTCTCCCTGGCAGTCTCTTTCTCTCTCTCTTACACACACAAAGCAAATCCTTACGATAAGGTGGAGCATGCAAATTGGCTCTTACTTTTACAACACACACCTGAGCATTGGAGGATGTGTGTCTGAGTGTTCATGTAAGAACAGGCCTACTTCCTGGAGGCTATAAATAGAGCTGAAAGAACCTGTCTGGCTGGCAGTGAGCACACACACCGGCGCAGGAGTTCGTATTATCACAGTGATGTTTCCAGCTCTCAAACAGATCAGTGTGCCATCAGTTTACCTTCATTATGTCACGCGTCTGTGTGTGCATACTTTTTGCACATTTATGAGTTTTTACTTTCTAGAACCCCCCCAGCAGTTTAAAAAAACTCATCTCTGTTCCCCCAAATTACAGCGTTTAAGTTATAATTATGAGAAACTTAATTTAGGCATACACATCTAAATTAATAAACAACTTTCAAGAAGAGGAAACTTAACAATAAAATTTCATAAAGTGGACGTGTCAGACCAGTAATTTATTCACATTCTGTTACTTTCAACAATATAATAACTACCAGCACTAAAGAGAGCGGAGACCTCCACCAAGCCATTGAAATGTCGTTCTTTTTTTATTGTCATTGAATATTTTTAATTAGAAGCTCTTACGGTAAAATTATCCCTATCTCCCTTTAGTAAAGAATCCTTTAAAAAGTTTCTGGGTCCAGGTGGTGAGCTGGATTACCCCCAAAATATAATTTCTTGTTCCTTATTCCATTTCTGAGATTTCCTGAAAATGTAATCAAAATCTGTCCTTCACTTTTTGTTATGTTGCCAGCAGAAAGACAAACCAACACACCTGAATACATGACCTTGGCAGTGGATGAGGTAATTATGCAACTTGCTAGGTCTTGCTCGTTCTGTGTGTCCAACAAGCTAACATTGATAACTACTCTAGACTGACCTAAATTTAATCAGAGCATGAAAATTAGCTCTAAATCACAACCAGCTAGTGTCATGAACTGGTTCCTTGGATTTTCTCTGTGGAGCATACAGGCTGTCTGAAGGTTGGTGTTTGCAGTTTCAAAGCCAAAATCTGCAAAAAGCCACAGTGTGGATGGCTGAATATGCTACTGGCACGTTAAGAGTATTTTTTTATTAATTTATTATTTAAATTGGAAAGGGACCAGAGTTCTTGTTTTCGTACCTCATCAGGATCTGCTCTGGTATAAAACTGACCTTTTAGGGGTCAGTAGTCCTTATGGGGACAAAAGTCCCATTCTAATAAGATAGAAAGTAATTTTTACTTTATTAGGATGGGACTGATGAAATGAAAATCGTCGAGTTTAGGGTCAGGCTTAGTCTGTACACAGTGAATGAAAGTCAATGCAATGTCCTACAATAGCTTTGTAAACGTATGTGTGTGCACTCATGGCTGCTATGCTGCTTACACACTGTCATCGGACTGCTTACACTGTCACATCAGCATCTCATCAGAGGAAGCAAATTACAGAAAGTGTGTGCACATGTGTGTGTGTGCGTTTGCTGCCAGTCTGCATATAATTCTGATTTAATGAGCAGAAACATGCTGTTCCCTGCAGACTCATTCACTGACACCAGCTCTCTTTCTTGCCATCTGTGTTTTTGTCCCTCCACATGTCAGTTTTTTCTGTCCAACTCCCTTAGGTTTATGTGTTTTGCCAAAAGGTCCAAATCCCTCTCTTCAAGTCAGTGTCTTGGGCATGAAAGGTCTTCATTGTGAGTTAAGAAAACAACTTGTTTTTTTGGGGCCTAATTTGTGTGCACCAGAAAAGTGTGGGACAACAGTTTAGTCTTTCTGCAATGCACCAACAGTGTGGTTCAATAACAAATAAGTGATTGGTTGTTGCAACACAAACAGCACCAATTTCTAAACATAAAAAGCTAGACAAAGGCCTCGTTTTTATTAAGACAAGGCATCGTCTGCAGCTGGACAAATAGCTGGGCTTTATGAGTTTTCACTTGGGAGATCAAAAACAGGAGTATCTCCTTATGTGTGTCAAAACAAGAAGTAATGCAACCAACCAACAGTTTTAGATGTGGCCTGTAACCCTTTATTATAAAAACTGAAAAAGAAAAGGTCATTTAAAAGGGCAAGTGTTGCATTTCTTTCAACACATTCATCATTTTGTCACAGAAAAAAAGGCTGAATCAACTAATACTACTCTATAAATTTTGACTCAGTTTGGAGTAGATGATTTTTATGTACTTTCAGTATAGTAATGAAGTAGTTTAATGTAAAAAAAATAACTAATAAATCATAGGCCAGGACTGTCCAACTACAGCTCTTGAAGGACAGTTCCTGCAGGTTTGGGATGTGTCTCAGATCCAATACACCCTAGTCAGATGAAACAAAGCTCCCTATCAGCTTGTTGTCAAGATCTGCACAAGCTTGATAATGACCGGTTAACTCAGTCAAATGTTAAAGCAGGGAAACATCTAAAACCTGCGGGACAGCGGCCCTGAAGGAACGAAACTCAACATCCCTGATGTAGGTGAAGTTATTCTGAAAATGATACCAAACATAAATGTGGTAAGCATTTTTATGTGGTTATTAAAAACAAAATCAAAAGTATCTGACAGCCAAACCAGGCTCAGAGCCCCAAGGCTGAGAATATATGCGCTATTAAACATCACATTTATGTCTGTCGTGGGCATAATTGTTCATATACTTGCTTGCGGACAATTCCACTCGAGGACGCATTAGAGAACTCAGAGCGGATGGAGTTGCTGACAGTAAACAAAAACAATAAACATGGTGACAATAGAGGGAGTTAGTATTTGGTTAATCTTGAGATTACAGCAAAAAAAATAATTACAGAAGCGCTATCATACATGGTACGTACGGAGTATTTTGGACTTTGTCATGAAGATGGTCTTTCCTGTAACTTTACTGCTGTCGACTCTTAAATCCAGTCAAACTGGTCGCTACACTGCCCTTACTGGTTACTAGGATGTTGCAGCAATTGTGTGTCATTAATTTCTGAGAACTAGCACAAACAATACTTAAAAAATACAAAATATGCAATGTAGCCTTGATAAACACTTATATTCATAACTAAAAGCAAGTACATTCTCGACCTGAAGGTCCAGCAGTTATAAACCAAAAAAAGAAGAAAAACAAAAACAAAAAAAAAACAATATCTTAAAACATCCAATTTGTTATTTGTTTTTTACTTTCATATTTTTTAAATAAATTGATATCTTAGAAAATTAGATATGTAAATCCCTTAATGCTTCTTCCCAGGAGAAAAAAATATCTAGAAGACCGCTGCAAAGCGCACACCTTAATACTGCGTTCTGACCTCCTCATTTCTGAGTGTAAATCCCTGATCCCTTTATCACACAGGTACTTCCCACCTGAGATGTGAGATTATCAGCTTTCTAGGTTAAAATAAAAGTGGTGAAATGATCTAAAAAGGGCTGCACTGTGAACATTTCCACTTAAGAAAATATCAGGCTGGTTTTACAGAGTTTGCCCGGTCACCGAGACGAAGGATCAAACCGATGCCTTGACATGGTTTTAAATGGATATGAAATATTTTTGCCATTTCGCCAGCATTTCTCGTTACTTCACCAGCTCCTGTTGCTACAGGATCCAAACAAAGGAAAAGTAAATACATTTTAGACCATTAATGTTTTGAAAAATTATATTTAGCTTTAATATTTATTTATTTTTTATCTTTCAAGAGGTAAGCATGGATAACACAAAAAGGTAAATAATTTTTACATTTCTTAAACCACAAACACGCCTACATCCCCTTACGAAAGGAAGTAAAAGACAAATTGAACTGGTTATACACCGTCACGCTTACAATTGCAGTTCTTAAACTACTACCTCAGTGCAAAGATCCCTTCCCACCAGCAGCTGTTGGTAAAGGACGCACTCACACTTTCAGGTGTAGATTTCCCAGAACTAATAAAAACAGACGAACACCGGCTGCTGCAGACTCTGAACCGCCTGACCTTTTAACACAGCCATGTTTTTGTAATCATGAGGCCACGCTGTCCCTGGACAGACGGTGTTGGAATGTCAAATGAGACTCCACCAATGCCACCAATTAGGTTGTGGAGATGCTGCAGTTATGTTTATTCTCCAGCAGAGGGCAGACTGAGAAAGAGCTGAGAGCAGAGGAGCAAACGGAGAGAAAACAAGGTGACGGGGCGCACTGGGAATGACACGGCATGGCAGAGGATGAAACGTGTGATTGGACAGGAAGAAATAGAAAGCTAAAAGTGGACAGAAAGAATAACAAAAAGGAGCAGAGGAGACAGCAGTTGAGTCACATCGATCAGATTTGGCAGAGCTTTAACTCTTTAACCTTCCAGCTGTGTGTGTTGATTTATTAATAGAAACACACAGTGGGTTCCCTGCGTTGGGACGTGCAAATCCCTCTCTGAACACACAACAAACCTGTGTTTCTGTGAGGTTTTATACCCTACAAATGTTTTTCAGACAGTGAGGCATGTGCAGAACCCAATATGCCCCGGCTACACCCAGGACCATGACGATCCTGTAAAATCCCACCTGTGTGGCGTTCAGAGGTGGGATCTGTTTACAGGTAACAGCTGACCCGCGTCTGCTGTTGTTAGTCACATACGTGTTCTCCTTTTTGCTTTCTGACATTTAGAGTTGGTAATGCAAAGGTATGTGGGGTTACCATGGTAACAGTGTCAAATTTAACCTTCAACTTGGAAATTTAAGGACACACATATACCTGGACATTTATATTTGATTCATCAAACAGGAAGTGCGCTAGGCTTTTATGAGTGTGTGGGTGAGTGTGCACATGCTGCCCCTCAGTTAACGTCTCCATAATAACTTTCATTATTTTAGAGACGTGTAAAATAAATGTACGTGAAAAAACAAATACAGATGCAGATAATTTAAAAGATTAACAGCTTGCACAATCCATGATGCACAAACAAAAGGTCTGACCAAACACACACACACACACACACAGAGTCAGAACAAGGCGTGGGAGTACTTTGCACCATGGCGACCACATCCTGTCTTATGTACCTCTGAGCGTTTATTAATAGACACACAAGCAGCGGTGATATGTGCAAAAAGCGGGTTTACTTAAATGGACAGATGGGTAGAGACAGCCAGACACAACACGGACACACACACACACACGCATATATATATATTTATTCAAGTTTAGCCAAATACCATGTTTGTATATTTGTGTGTTTTAGAAAAATCTGCCATTTTTTGGCTTCTGCCTGCGAGGTTTGTGCACTGAAGGACACGTAATCTGCTGCTGCTGGTTTGGGGAGGGCGTGAGCATACGGAACAAATCTGATTCTGATGCTGCATAATCCTCCAATACACACACACATACATGCACACACAGACACACAAACACATGTCTGCACACATATTTGGCACATGTGCCCATGCGTACACACACACACACTGAAGAGATAAATGGTAAAAGAGAGGTGGAAGGTCTCTTAATGTGCTGATGTGATTAGCATGTGCTGCCAGTTGTTGATGATTTGTGATGTTAATCACGGTGGTGGGTTCTCTGCATGGTGGCGGGCTATCATGCAAACAAGGGTTTTCCATGTGAAACAGAGGAGGGGGAGTTATTAAATTTGGGTGAAGACAGGAGGGGAGGGAGGAAAAAAGGGGGACAAGAAGGGCAGTCAAGGAGAGATAAATGAAGGGAAGAGGACGGGAAAGGATGAGATGATGTGATGCTAGGTGAGGCAGAGAAGAGGGAGTGTAAAGATGGGAGGATACGAGGCAAAGATCTATGATGGTGTATCTGTGTTAGTTTTTTTTGTTGTTTTTTTGTACTAGAGATTATCACCAATGATCACACCATGCTGTTTAATCTCCTCACACTCACACACATCATACAGCATGTGGTGGATTTCTCTCTTAGTGTATGTGTGGGTGTGTGTTACAGTGGGGACCACATGTACCTGTAATAATGCTTAATGAGTCCCAATGTGTATGTTCACACAAGTGTTTGAGCTCCTCAAGTACAACAACCAATTATCAAAAAGGTGGGTTGATGTAAATAAAAACAGAATGCAATGATTTGCTTATCTCATAAACCCATTTTTTGTCCCAATAGAGCATAAACAACGTTAAAGCAGAGACATTTTACCATTTTATGGAAAATATGAGCTCATTTTGAATTTGATGGCAGCAACATCTAAAAGTTGGAACAGGGACAACGAAAGCCTGGAAAAGTAACTGTGACAAATCAAATGCAACTGGAGGAGCATTTTACAACTAATTAGATTAACTGGCAACAGTTCAGTAACATAGCCGAGTATAAAAGGAGCATTTCAGAGCAATGGAGTCTCTGAGATATAAAGATGGGCTAAAGTTCAATCTGAGTCTAAAAATTGTGGAACAATTTCAGAAAAATGTTCCTCAGTATAAAATTGTGAAGACTTGAAGATCCCACCATCTACAGTGTATAATATCATCAAAATATTTAGATAATCAGGGGGGAATCTCTGTGTGCATAGAACGAGGCTGAAGGTCAAACCTGGATGCTGGTGATCTTCAGGCCTTGAGGCAGCATGCATTTAAGCCAGGAATGATTCTCTACCAGAAATCACTGCATGGAACCAGAAACACTTCCAGAAACCACTGTCTGATTTCAGTTTACCCTGAAATCCACAAACTCAGGTTAAAGCTCTATCGAGCAAAGAAGCAGCCAGATGTGAATACAATCCAGAAACACTGCCGTCCTCTCTGGACCAAAGATCACTTAAAGTGGATATATCATGAAAAATACACTTTTTTTTTTAGCCTTTAAACACATGTTTTTGTGCACTATTACTGTTTATCAATGCAGAAATTTAAATACATTCTCTCCTGATGCTGTGTATATATCTCTATGTTCTTTTTGGGTCATATTTCTAAGTCTGTTTAGTTTTCTCTATTATCTATTACGTTTTCTTATCTATTACGTCACAATATTTGCTGTGGGTCTGCTAAATAAGGTCACGGACTTCCGGGTATCCAATTTTGAGAATCCGCTTTTTTTTTTTTTTTTTCTTTTTTCGAAGCGATTTTGTAGTCCACGTTTAGTTATGCCGAAGTTACCAGTGGACAAGTCAACATGTGCAGTTGTTGGGTATCAACCCAAACATTTCCTTACATCTCCCCCGAGCATCAGAGCATGTTCGAAGTGCCTGGTTGGATTTAATTGTTCATGGAAATGTACTGACATCAGTGGGCAAAGTCCTTTTTGTTTGCATGAAGCACTTCAAGGACGAGTGCTTCAGGAACCTCCGCCAGTATTAAGATGGATTTGCAGAAAGACTGCGTCTGAATGAGGGGTCAGTTCCTTCTCTCTACGGAAACGACGGACACAGCAAAGCGGTAAATAACGCTAAATAACGCTCCAAATAACGCTAAAATTACGTCAACCTTTATTTTAGACATGCATTTTCTTTGTTGATATGATGTACTGGCTGTTGTTTTGATAGTATTAGCATTGTGCATTCTGCTTCTGTTAGTCTGTGTGCTAACTTTTAGCTTCCTACCTGAGGATATAACTGTACTGTGTGCTAACTTTTAGCTTCCTACCTGAGAATATAACTGTACTGTGTGCTAACTTTTAGCTTCCTACCTGAGGATATACCTGTGCTGTGTGCTAACTTTTAGCTTCCTACCTGAGGATATAAATGTACTATGTGCTAACTTTTAGCTTCCTACCTGAGGGTATAACTGTGCTGTGTGCTAACTTTTAGCTTCCTACCTGAGGATATAACTGTACTGTGTGCTTACTTTTAGCTTCCTACCTGAGGATATAACTGTACTGTGTGCTAACTTTTAGCTTCCTACCTGAGGATATAACTATACTGTGTGCTAACTTTTAGCTTCCTACCTGAGGATATAACTATACTGTGTGCTAATGTTTAGTTTCCTACATGAGGATATAACTATACTGTGTGCTTACTTTTAGCTTCCTACCTGAGGATATAACTGTGCTGTGTGCTAACCTTTAGCTTCCTACCTGAGGATATAAATATACTGTGTGCTAACTTTTAGCTTCCTACCTGAGGATATAACTGTGCTGTGTGCTAACTTTTAGCTTCCTACCTGAGGATATAACTGTACTGTGTGCTAATGTTTAGTTTCCTACCTGAGGATATAAATATACTGTGTGCTAACTTTTAGCTTCCTACCTGAAGATATAACTGTGCTGTGTGCTAACCTTTAGCTTCCTACCTGAGGATATAACTGTACTGTGTGCTAACTTTTAGCTTCCTACCTGAGGATATATAACTGTACTGTGTGCTAACGTTTAGCTTCCTACCTGAGGATATAACTGTGCTGTGTGCTAACTTTTAGCTTCCTACCTGAAGATATAACTGTGCTGTGTGCTAACCTTTAGCTTCCTACCTGAGGATATAACTGTACTGTGTGCTAACTTTTAGCTTCCTACCTGAGGATATAACTGTGCTGTGTGCTAACTTTTAGCTTCCTACCTCAAGATATAACTGTGCTGTGTGCTAACTTTTAGCTTCCTACCTCAAGATATAACTGTGCTGTGTGCTAACTTTTAGCTTCCTACCTGAGGATATAACTATACTGTGTGCTAACTTTTAGCTTCCTACCTCAAGATATAACTATACTGTGTGCTAACTTTTAGCTTCCTACCTGAGGATATAACTGTGCTGTGTGCTAACTTTTAGCTTCCTACCTGAGGATATAACTATACTGTGTGCTAACTTTTAGCTTCCTACCTGAGGATATAAATGTACTGTGTGCTAACTTTTAGCTTCCTACCTGAGGATATAACTATACTGTGTGCTAACTTTTAGCTTCCTACCTGAGAATATAACTATACTGTGTGCTTACTTTTAGCTTCCTACCTGAGGATATAACTGTGCTGTGTGCTAACTTTTAGCTTCCTACCTGAAGATATAACTGTGCTGTGTGCTAACTTTTAGCTTCCTACCTGAGGATATAACTATACTGTGTGCTAACTTTTAGCTTCCTACCTGAGGATATAACTATACTGTGTGCTTACTTCTAGCTTCCTACCTGAGGATATAACTGTGCTGTGTGCTAACTTTTAGCTTCCTACCTGAGGATATAACTATACTGTGCGCTAACTTTTAGCTTCCTACCTGAAGATATAACTGTAGTATGTGCGAACTTTTAGCTTCCTACATCAGGATATAACTGAACTGTGTGCCAACTTTTAGCTTCCTACCTGAGGGTATTAATGTACTGCGTGCTAACTTTCAGTTTCCTACCTGAGGATACAACTGTACTGTGTGCTAACTTTTAGCTTCCTACCTGAGGGTATTAATGTACTACGTGCTAACTTTCAGTTTCCTACCTGAGGATACAACTGTACTGTGTGCTAACAAGTTCCCGATACAAATTTGGCCACAAATGCTTATAAAGAGGTACAAAGGGGTGGTTAGAATCAGAGGGGCAAGTGTGTTTTCTACAATGCTGGAGATCTGAGTTTGAATAACATTGCATACAACATTTTTTAGAGTCATTTAACTTTTCTACTTTGCATTTTGCATTCAGGTATAAATCCAGGTAGATGCTCAAAATTCATTATTAGGGTTTGACTGTATGGTTAAAGGAAATTCACGTATTGACAATGAATGTGTCTCAATCAATCTCCATTCAGAAAAAATGCCATATAAAACAAAGAAAATAAGAGACTTGTTTAGAGGACAGACTTACTATACTCATAATCTGCTGCTGGGCTTTTTTTAAATTAAAACCAAATCTTCCCAAAACAAGGGAAGCAAAACAAGACAACATTGGACAAAACTGCCTCTCTTGCACTAACTGTGCTGCTGGTTTTGTCATCGTCATGATAGAAAATAATACTTTTGACTTCACAATTTTCACCATTTGTCAAACCTGGATTTCTCACACTTTGCATGGACAGTTTTATTACTGCTCTTCATACATTTTAGAAAGCAAGCCAGTATTTACTTTATTTAAAATGTGAAAATGTACGGAATCATTACTGTGTTTAAATTACATGTCCTGGCCCCTAGCACTAAATAATTTAACCGCACCTAAAAAACAACCACAAGCACCGCAGACCAAAGTTGTTACACGGCCTTTTCTAAAATAAATCAATCTGTCCACATATGTGTCAAGTTTCAAATCATAATGACCTGAATTTGGATTAGGTTTATACAAAAAATTAGTTGGTCTATTAGGGCAGTGAGCAAATATCTATTTTTCTGTCTGTCTATTCTCCTTTCTCCTGTCTCAAGATGAATTTCAATAAAAACTCAAGTGACAAGAATAAGTAACTTCATAATTGGAAAAAAGGAAAAATGTATGCTCTTGAGATAAAATCTACGTTAGCAACATTTTTGCAATTAACTACTTTACTTTTTGTGTGTAATGACTAAGCTAATCCAGTGTTATGTCCAAATGTTCAAAGTTACAGTATAATGGACCGCTAAAGTTAAACGCAGCTCAGGCAGCTAATGGAATTATGGTATCGAGTCACTGAACCTTAATCCGGAGATTTGTGGGGGTCTTTCTAATCACCATCTGCTACACTAAAGTCAGTTTAGAGTCACAATGTTGTTCTGGGCAACAAAACCACTTTCTCAATCAGCTAAGATGTTTTCTATCCATACTGGTCCAAATTAAGCAGATTAGCAATATATACCAGTAAAATTGCTTTGTATAAACAACGCATGAGTTACCAACAAGCTAGCTCTATTTAAGCCTACATTACAACAATGTATTGATTGATGTTACAGCTAGCTTTCTTCAGCTTCAGCTGGACAAGTGTAAATCATGTTACCATTAGCTAACTTTACTGAATTAGGAGTTTTGTTTGGTACCAGAATTAAGGAGAAAAATATTATATCTGATACCAATTTTAGCTAACTGTTAGCTACTTGGCAAACTACTAACAATTAGCTAACCTGTGCTAACACTTAACGTCTGAAAACAGTTAGCTACCCTGTGCTAATGTCATGCACTGCTGATTTACAGGATATAAAGGGATGTAAAGGGAAGGGACTCTGATGGCAGTGTTCCTTAAGTATTTGAGTAGGCATCAATGGAAAGGTCAAGTTTCACTTAATTACTGCAATTCAGCTTCTAAATTCAACTGATAACGGAATACAAATCAAAGGATGCTTGGGGTCAGTTTTAGCGTAGAGTTTAGCCTGACAGAAGTTATCCTTGGCCTAAAGATTTGAAACTGCAGAGCAACTCATACACTAAGTTTTTGCAAGGTAATTACAAGCTCATATCTGTCTTTTAGTGGTATAAACACAAGGTGTTGTGGTCCATCTGTCACCAAAATGTGCAAATATTTACTCAAATACTTGATTGCACCATATAATTTTTGTTTTTGGGAAAAAACAACAACAAAAAAAAAAACAAAAAAGAATAAGTCAATCAAAGTTTAACTATTTTGTCTAAGTCTTGTTTTATGTCCCAGGTAATTCACCCACCTCTAAGTAATGGATATAAAGAGGGAGCCTTCACACTTCCATGACAATGTCAGCACAATCTTCGGAAAACGTGATCAGTGAAGTGAGTGCTGCTGATCGGGGATTCAGGATCATCATTAGCTCTGCATTGTTGCTTGACTTGACAACTTCCTAACAAATGACATATGAATACATATGGATATAAACTAACAGGCAAGCTAAACCTGGCAACAAAACAAAGCAATAATTTATCAAAAATTGGTGTTTTGGGTAGGCTTAATTTATTTTTTCTCAATAAGTCCCAAGTGTTTCCTAGATGTAGGCAGCTAGTTTAAGCTATGCCTAAGAGAGGGATATAAAATAGTCCCTGAGAGACTGCTGTCAATTCATGCTGCAGGGATAAAAAAAAAGAAAAATATCCTACCTCTGGAGCATTAATGTTTTCCGACTCCACAGAAAACCATTAAACTTTAAATTAACGTTAAATTAAATATTTCCATGAAGTGACACCAATTTGGTCACAGGACTCGTACGGATTGAAGTCCTCAATTACTATGCAGTGGCATGAAACAGCTGTAGGTTGGATATCACTTTCTGGTGTGCAGAAAATCAAAGTTTATTCCATAAAGCTTTTAAAAAAATCCCCCAAGTGTGGGAATTTTTCAACCAGAGGCCTAATAAAATCAACTTATAATATTAATTGATGAAACAACAATCATTACATGAAACTTTAATGTTGACTAGTTTAGAAGATTACTAGAATGAGCTGACTTTTTCTCTATGATAACAGCTTTCACTGAAAAAATCACCATAACCATGTCTGATTTCTATGTAGCCCATAATTATTTAATTGTAGTGGTCAAAAAACAAACTTCCTGCAGCTGAGAGCATGTAGGTGGGTCGACTACGTCCACACGGGCATCAAGAAATGACCGATTGCAAAGGAAACGCTTCTGGCTCAATAGTTTGTGGCGATTCCTTTGTGCTGCTAAATGTGTCAAAAGAGCTCGGAGCCTCTGGACTGGTTTTGTGACTGCTGACCAGGGTACAGTCACTTCAGATCAAGTCAAATAACATGAATGAGAGAATTTGTCTTGTCATTGCGACACGAGTCTCTGCAGCTGCCGGGGATTCACCCTGTTTCTAAAAAAGGTGTCGTTTGGCAACCCTAATTCTAATAAAAACTAATTTCATATATACATACATATATATATATATATATATATATATATATATATATATATATATGTATGCAAGCTCACAAACGGTTATATAAACATATAATGATAATAAAAAAGCTAGTACGCACGCAGTAGAGTATCATTTAGTAAAAAAATCCAGTTATTTCTATCATACAAATGGCTAATTTCTTCTTTTTTTCAAAAAGGCTGATATGCTGTACAGTATTAAAATGTACAACCCAGTCATTTTTGTCATGAAAGATGCAAGCAGAAAAGAACAGCCCCGTTTTTCCAGCTTAAGTAGCATTAAAAAGATGAATAATCATGAGGAAAAAACGTCTAACCTTACATCATAAGTAGAAAGCAAGAATCCTCCAGAATAAGCCAGTTACAAGCTCTCTGTAAACTTTCAAGAAACCATAAGAGGTGGAAACTGATGCAGCCTCCCTCATGCTGCCTCTGTTCTGCTTTAGTTGAACAGTGTCAACTTGCTGGGTCAACAAATCGTAGCCTTCAACTGGGTCGCAGTGTTACCGACGCTCACTATTTAAAGCTTACAAATATTACTTTTCAAGTTTGCTCAAGTTTCAGGAAAGCGAATGTCTCAACTGATGGGAAATAAGACATAAAACAACACAAACACACACCCCAGGGTGCTCGTGTGTGTGTTTGTGTTGTTTTATGTTGCATTCCTGTTTAGCTGACAACAAAGTTTTGTTCTGTCAGATCCACTGGCGTCTTGTATGGAATATAATTCTAGTTGCTCCAGTAGCCTTTTCTTTTTGCAGGATAAAGCACATATTGGGCTAAAAGTTGTGGTGTCTATTCACACAGTAACAGCTGTGTAACAGAAAGAAAGAAAGAAAGAAAGAAAGAGCCTATACAGTGAGGCCATGTTCTACTACATGACTACTATTTTAGCATTTTTAATGGTGAAATAAGAGATTTGGTTTGTTCTTGGGCAAAAGAAAGTTTTTTTTGCTGCTTTTCCAAGTGAGTGATGTCAGACAGGAGAAACTCTCAGACTCTAAGTTCTTGGAGCAAAAAGGAAATGACTGATGATTGTGTGGTGCTCCATTTATCTCAGTGCGCATTACTGATGTTATGTTGAAGCTAAATCACATAAAGACTAACGTTGCAAACAGGTGTTTTATGAACAACACTTTGATCTTTTTCCTAAACCTGGCAGGTAGTTTTGATTTAGAAACCTTATCAAGTAGTTCTGATTCCTAAACCTGACCAAATAGCAAATAACAAATCTTGTGATACAAATGTGGGGACCTCTACTGTACTTAGATAAACATATGAAAAAACATCCCAAAAGTCTAACAACAAAACTGAGACGGAAAGACAGAAAGATTATGAATTAATCTCGATTAATTACATTTTATTCGCATAACAAGATTTGTCCCAAAAAGCAATATGTTTTCATTTAAATGGATTTTAGTAGAGGACTGAATCAAATCTGAATCTTAAATCCAGAAGTTGGGAAGCAGGATGGATGTACAGAGTAATTATTAATTATGGGTGAAGGGGTCGGAATAAGTAAGTTTACTTCTCCCTACCTCTTTTCAGACATGTCAGTAGGGTTCAGTTATGTTGTTAGATGATTATATGTATGTTTTGATGGAATTAATTTGATCTGTCTGAATAAACATAAACATACATAATAGACACAGACTTATTGTAAACTCAAGCTCTAGTAATGTCTGGAGAAACGCATTTAACTGCATTTCAATTCCAAACTGTAGAAAAAGGAAGAGAAAACATCCCTACTAAGAATAGCTGGCCCAAAATGAACAGACCTAAAGTTAAAGTGTCATTTTAAGTACTTTGAGCAGCATTTCCAGCTGTTAGGGGTAGGGTTAGGGGTAGGGTTAATTAACAGTTACAGTTGGGCTCGGACCTGTGTCTCAGTTTAATCAGTGTACTGGAAATCATGCACTGACAAACGTTCCATGTTGTTTGGAATGGAAACTGATATTTAATGCTTTCATTTGTCAATGATTAAATGCACAAGCACCGATTCCTCCACTTTCTTCAGCATTTCTCTTTGATTAGTACTCTTCTTCTAGCCTTCCTTTCATGGAAGCAAAATGGCCGCTGTCCCACGTAGAAGGACCTGCTGTACAAATAGATTATAAGATTCTAAGCAAGATAGTAAGATAGTGACTAAGCATAGCAGTTGCTAACAGTAAAGCACTGGTTGCCATTTATCTTACAGATGTTTATTGTTACACACTGTAAGTTTAAGCTAATTAGACCACATTATCTCGGTGCTACAAAGGCTACATCACATGATGGTTAATCTCTGCTCAGTTAAGAGGTTGCCTCTTTCTATTAGCTTAAGTCCAATCAAAATATATTTGTATGTTGAGGTGGAGTTCAGGCTAAATTTAAGTAATTATCTTTTTCTCTTGTTGCACTTTTTACCTCTAAATTTGTCTTTCCCCTACCTTCGTCATTATTTTTCTTCTCTTCTTCTAACTCCTCATTAACTCTCATTCTTTGCCTTCAATCAATATCACTCTTCCATTTCCCTCTCATCCTCCTCGTCCATTCCTCCTCTGTACAGGCCGTCTGTTCCCAAACCAGATCAATACCACTTTCTCCGCCTCCTCCGTCTTTCGTTTTGCTGTGATTTCTTCTTCATACCCCCTCCAGCTCTTATTTTTTGCCTCCCTTTCAATCCTCCTCTTGTTACCTGCTATTTTCAGTCGATTTCAATTCATCTTCACACCATCCGTTCTAAAGTGTTCCCTTCTGATTTCATCCCCCTTATGTCAGTGTTCTGTCATTTCCACTAGCTCTCCGCATCACCTTAAAAGAAACGATTTCGGTGTCCTGCTTTGGTAGATCGTACTAACTAACATTTGCCCACTTGTTTCGATTGTAACACATGCAAGTTTTTCAGATTCAACACTGAATGTAAAAAAAGAAATGAAGATCTAATTAGCAATTGTTAACTTAATGACCAAATCAGTATGAATGTGTTGTAGCAATGCTAACATGCCCAAGTGTAGCATGCTATCATACAAAGCACTACTGACTGATAATCTAAGCTAATATTGACGGATGTGGTACCACCCTTGGTCCCTTAATGATCCCTTTTTTTAATGTCTTTTCAAGCTTTGAAAAGACATTAAAGAAAAGAAAGAAAATTAAAGAAAGTCTTTAAGATCTGTCTTTTCTAACACTAACATTCTAAAATAGGGCAGAAATACATCTTCATTAGCGTTCTGTCACTTATGTCTGCTATAAGTTTGTGTCAGACACAAAGGACGCCCGGATGTTTAAAAAACAGGGGTCGAGGTAACCTTCCGTTATCGACAGGTCCGGTAATGTGATGGATGGAAGAGGCCCTCACTTGCCCAGTATAATCTACTTTTCATCGTACCAATTTGCCCACTAAAACTCATCCTCCACAGTCTGGTGGTCTGACTGGTTTGACCTCGAGGATTATAGGTCTGCCATCTGAGTTCTGTAAAGGAAGAGTGATGCTGCTTCAAAACTCCACTGTGATAAACTTTGTCAATGGAAGCTTTAAAGTTGTTATTGGCTTTCAAAAACTATTTTATTACAATCAAAATATAGAAATGCACCGATGTGCTTTTTTGGGGCTCCGATCTAATTCCAATATGTGAAATTTGACTGGTACCGATATTTTACAATACCAAATCAGTTTACGTGAACATTATTATGATTATGGTTATTATTGCTGTTGTTATTGTGTAAGGTTTCATTAAGCTGTAATAAACCACACACCACTTCTTAATGAGAAAGCAACGGATAAACAAAATGAATCCAATTTAAATGTTTTCCAAAATAATTTATAAAAAGTTGCAGACACCAGTAGTTTCTTCATAATCTTTATAAAAACAAAGTTAGTTATAATCTAGCAGTAACAACTGAATGGGTCCAAGATAATGTTTTTAAAAGGAAGCAGGATGTATGTGAATAATCTGAAAACGTCTGATTGTGGTCTGCAGTATCGGCTCAGAGGGCTCGTTAGTGTTCAGTATGGACAGAACGTCTTCATGGAGCCAATTAGCAACAAGTTTTAGTTCAGTTTGAAGATCCTACAAGCGGGACAATGCTGGTTGCAAATGTTTTAAATCCTCCACAGGTGTTTTTGTGCATTTGTGAAAGCATGGCTAATGCTATGGTTTGAAATAAGCTTGTCATGATCAACAAGCTGCAGCTATGAGCAAAACAACCAAAGCTGGAGATTCTCACGTCTTCTGTTCTTCTTCTTCATGCCAGTTGTACTGTCACACAGGATTACAGCATTTTAGCTAGAGGACTTTTACAGAACTGTTTGGCCAGAATGATGAACTGAAGCAACGTTTCTGTGCGCTGATCCCTTCAGTTTTCATGTTGTCTGCTGGAAGTTAACCACTCAGCCGGAAAGCTTCAGGAGTGTCTGTGGCACTATTTTCTCCTCCTTTCTTAGCTGAAAAACTTTTTAACCTGAAAACCTCGTCCATACACAAATTTCAAGTTAAGGTCTTACTCTTAAATGTTTCCAGTAAAGATCATATGATCGTGCTTCATAATCAGAATAAATTTGTAGTGTAGTATTAGTGTAGTAGTGTAGTGAGGGCTGCACGGTGGTATGGTGGTTAGCACTGCAGCCTCAAGAAGGTCGCCGGTTCGAATCTTGGCTGGGGGAGGTTCGAACCATGGGGGTGGTGGCCTTTCTGTGTGGAGTTTGCATGTTCTCCCCGTGTATGCGTGGGTTCTCTCCGGCTTCTCCGGCTTCCTCCCACCGTCCAAAGACATGCATGATAGGTTAATTGGTTATTCTAAATTCTCCCTAGGAGAGAGTGTGTGTGTGTGTGAATGGTTGTTTGTTTATCTGTGTTGGCCTGCGACAGACTGGTACCCTGCCTCTCACCTGCTAAAATGCTGGGATAGGCTCCAGCTCACCCGCGACCCGTAATGGAATAAGCGGTCAAGATAATGGATGGATGAAATTTGTAGTGCCAGTCTGGCACAAAGTGGACCAGCAGTTTAGCTTCTACTAGAGGTTTACCTCTACTAGCAGTTTAGCCGCTACTAGCGGTTTACCTCTACTAACGGTTTAGCCACTACTAGCAGTTTACCTCTACTAGCAGTTTAGCCGCTGCTAGTGGTTTACCTCTACTAGCAGTTTACCTCTACTAGCAGTTTAGCCGCTACTAGCGGCTTAGCCGCTACTAGCAGTTTACCTCTACTAGCAGTTTAGCCGCTACTAGCAGTTTAGCCGCTGCTAGCAGTTTACCTCTACTAGCAGTTTAGCCGCTACTAGCAGTTTAGCCGCTTCTAGCGGTTTACCTATACTAGCAGTTTAGCCGCTACTAGCGGTTTACCTCTACTAGCAGTTTAGCCGCTACTAGCGGTTTACCTCTACTAGCAGTTTAGCCGCTACTAGCAGTTTAGCCGCTGCTAGCGGTTTACCAATACTAGCAGTTTAGCCGCTACTAGCGGTTTACCTCTACTAGCAGTTTAGCCGCTACTAGCAGTTTAGCCGCTACTAGCGGTTTACCTCTACTAGCAGTTTAGCTGCTACTAGCAGTTTAGCCGCTACTAGCAGTTTAGCCGCTGCTAGCGGTTTACCAATACTAGCAGTGCAGCCACACAACCAAAACAGCAGTCAATGGTGTCATCATTTGCAGCCTTTGTGCTGTCCAAGCAGCATTCAGTATCTACCTCTCTATCTAGCTCCAGAATATCAACATGATCTGGGTCAAACAATGTCAAAGATTTGGATCACTCAGATAGGGCAGAAGGATAGTGTACATTTCGCTGCATGTACATCTTAGAAGACCAGCAAAGTCTTGAAAAATTTGTATTGAAGTCTGAGTTTATAATAATGCAGGTACAGTGAAGTCACACATTCTGAAAGCTATCAAAAATAATGACCTATGCCACCCTGTTACTCTTCTAACATAATGTGACCCTCACATAGCCAGGATCACAGAGGTCACCATTTCTGATAGCTATCAGAATGCGTGGCTTTATTGTACCTGAACTCTAATAATAGGACCAAGATGCCACGACAGTAATCATCTCTAGCTGCAACTAGAAGTTGGCCTGTTGTGGTGTTTTAACGTTTTGGACATGGCTGCACTGAATGCATGGCTCCTCTACTGGAGCTGCATCGATGCCAGAATGACCCTGCGTGGGTTCATGACTGAGCTGTCGACGTTCGATACTATAAATCAGTCAGCTGACATCCAGCGCTCTGTTTTCTTACTTTAGCATTATATGATGCTTTTTTCCAACTGCTCCCCCTCAAATCATTGATAAAAATATAAAAACATTTTAAAAAGATTACATTAAGTTATATGCTAGCTGATAAGCGAACGTTGTAAGCTACTAAATATTTGACATTTAATATTGGAAATAAAAGCCCAAAGTAATGCCACATGCTAATCAACTGCTCATTTATTTATTGAAGCTTATATATATATATATATATATATATATACATATATATATATCACACACCTTTATCGTTTTTATGCTGCATCAGCATGGTTTCAAAATGACTCTCTCTGTTGGTTCTAGGGGGTATTGGAATGTTACAGATTCTAGTCTTAAAAAAATTCCTGGCTCCAGGCGGTGATCCAGATCACCCTCATCCATATTACATTTCAGAGAATTCCTAAAAATGTCATACAAATCTGTCCATTACTTTTTGAGTTATGCTGCTAACAGTCAGCCAGCCAGCTAGACAGACGTACATTGCCTCAAAACATAACCTCCACTATGGCGAAGGTAAGAAACCCTTAAAAGGCGTGGATGTCGTTAAATCCTCTCGTTTAGCCTCTTCTCCAAACAAGCTGCACTCACACTCGTGGAGTTCAGGATACCTCTGTTGTTTTTGGTTTTTCTGACACCCGTGCAGTTGAACTGGTCGCTTTGCAAACACCCACAAAAGAAACCAAATTTGGGCTGCAGGCAGCTGTCTGCAGGAAAATCTGCCTGGACCGTCAAAAAGCTTGAGCAGATGTCTGCATCACGTGGACTTCTGCGAGCATGCTCACTCAGAGTGTATGAATTAGCCTTTGGCAGCAGCATGAGGGACTTCAGGCTCTTCTGCTCTACAGTGTTTCACCATATAAACCAAGCAGAGGCAAAGGTCACTAAAGCAGGGCTAAAATTGTAAATGTTGAAACTCTGAACTGTGGGGACAAATGACACTGAAGCAACTTGCACAAGCAGAACAGACACTGTTGCAAAATCCATGTCTTCATGAAAAAGTGTGTGTGGTTTTGAAAGAGCTTCCCTGCTATCTGTCATGCTAATGAAAGTGAGCTCCTCCTACACTCCTCCATCTCTCAGACCATGTTTTATTTTACATTCTACTCATCTCCCTTTGGGTTTAACTGTGTAAATAAAATGCACAAAGTGAAAATAACCTTACTCTGCACACACACATATTGTCCACAAGAATATAAACCTGTGAAAATGCACACACACTCTGCCAGTACACATGGCCAGTGTGTTTTGACAATCTTCCAACAGGCTGATGCTGTATTTGTTTAACAAAATGATGCTCTAAATTTAGATGCCATATCCCTGAACAGATTCTAAAAATGGACCCGGGTTTTATTGTGTGTGTATGAGAGGAACACTTGTCCTCTACATGTTTAAATACTTGTGGCCACTAGAGAAATTCCTCTGGTTTGGACTGCCTGTAGTCATCTATCAGATTCCTTCCTTCCTTACTCATGAGAGCAGCTTTGTGCTTTAAATTTGACTCAAAGGTCCCAGAAATAGACGTTAACGTGCTTTTTGCACCTTCTTCCTGCTGCGACCCTCATCCTCGGGTATAATAGTGAAAGCTCTGCTCTGATAGTGGCTGTACATATTTCTACGTGGGTGGATTATTCTGTGTTTAGGTGGGTGGCTGCTCTACGCGGACCAGGATGATTACAGCGTCTCGTGGCCTCATCTTGTGGTTAGAATCATGTCGTGTAGCCTTAGAAAGAAGTGATGTTTGATCAGCTGCCTCAAACGATGATGCGTTGCATTTACTTTAACTGCAGAAATACTTATTTTTCTATTCAGCTTAACTGTCTGTTATAACTCTCGGTACAATACATGTAAACACATGTTTTGTATTAAACAAAATTTCCCTCAGGGGATAAACAGAGCATTTTTTTCTTTACTTAATTTTTGTATCAGTATTAATTTAATTTTTTAAAAATAAATATTAAAATGATAATCAAATTATAAAGAAGCTAATATTTTCCAATAAAAGATAAAATGTAATTTATGTTGTTTTTGTTTTATTGGGAATAAAATATGGGTTCATGATATTTTTTAATCATTGCATTCTGGTTTTATTTACATTTACACAGTGTCCCAACGTTTTTGAAATAGGGGTTGTAAATACATGTAGATATTTCTGGTAGTATAATAAAATAAATACATACATTTTTATTCAAAAAACTAATTTATTCAATGGGAATATTATTTTCTAGTATCTATTTTAGGGTACTTTTCACTCTAAAGACAAACTGACATAAATCAGAACCAGATTTTAATATTAAAGATGGAAAAATGTACAGTTTACTGACTCTGACTCAGACCAGGTAACAGGCTCCTCCATTTCAGTATTAGAAGTAAAATTAAAGGGCGTGGAATTAATATGGCTTTAGACAAGTAAAGACTCTTCCCATATATGCATATTTCTAAAAAGAATAATTAAAAAATATAAGCTTTCTGTTCAAATGTATTTTTAGATGGATTTATTAATTCTTCTAAATCATATAAACAAGTCTAGTTATATAAATTAGGATATTAATTATATAGTTAAATAAACATGAATAATTTTAACAAATATGATACACACAAAAACATTTAGTAAAAATTCCCTCAAGTTTTAAATTAATTAATTAATGTTTTGTATCAGTTCTATAATCATTTAATTAATCGTCTTAACTTTTTTAGAAATAAATCTTAAAATATCTACACTTCAGATTTTACTTTATTTCATTAACAGATTTTCAATCAAAATAAAAATGCTGATACTAAAACTGTTCATATGAATCTCATTTATTGCTACAAAAAGCAGCAAAGAAGTAAAATTTAGATTTAAACTTTATTTTGCTAAGTTCCATTTTAGCAATTTACAAGCAGTGTAAAAGAAAACAATTACCTTACACTGTCCTCGACACGCTGATGCTGAATCATTAAAACACTAAAACTAAACCTAAAAGAGTTCAAACCAACAGAAGAATTTGAATTAGAGCCTGAAAAAGGAGACGAAGGAGAAGAGATGTGGTTGATCATAAAAAGAAGAAGAAAAGAATAAAGAGGTGTGTCAGGTTTTGCCTCTGTGTGGCAACAACAAGGCCTCTTACCCTCGTCTTGTTTGCATAACAGGTGGGTGCATGTGCGCCCCTGTGGGTGTTCATGTACTGCTACGCTTATGTAGTGTATTCCTGTGTATGCATGTTTGCGTGTGTGTGTGTGTGTCGGGGTGTGCCTGCATGTGTGTCGCTCTGACGAGCACCAGATTGCAGCGCAGCATGAACGTACAGTCACACTGACAGACTGCTGCAGGACTGAAAGAAGGAAGACGGGATCAAACTGGAGAAATGTGACGGCAACCAAACGATGTGAAAAAGAAGAAATAAAAAGTATTTAAACTACAGAAGTAGAGAGAAAACAATACACAGTCCTGAAAGGGACAAAAAGCAGAGAGGAGAAGAAAAAAGAACTCAAACAAAAAACAAAACACCACAAGGGAGGAAGTAGGAAGAAAAAGGAACTTGATGCATACACAAAGTGAGAGGACATTTGGGGATTTACCATATACAGTAACACTGTTTCCTAGAATAAGCTCCATTTCTCATACATAGACATGTTATGACAAAAATAGACTTTCTACAAAGAGCTGCTGAGTGGTTAGTGGTGGTGCAGAAAACACGACAAACATGGGTGTGTGCCTTCGCGCGCGCGCGCGTGTGTGTGTGTGTGTGTGTGGTTTTTCACAGATGCACAAGACTCAGCGCTCCATCTGTGTCTCTGATTCCTGCGTCTGTTCATCAGACTGAGAGGGAATCCTGAGCTTCAGCTCTCTGCTGCACACGCAGCGCGGGATTTTATCATGATCTTATCATGTGCACAAATTTACGCACTCATCTGCAGACATGTTGCAAAACAATGCCTGCGCGAAGTGGAAAAAGAAGTCATGCACCTCTCTTACACGGTCAATTTAGAATTTCTTCCCAAAGAAAATAAAACTGTTTACAAAAATGTATGAGGGTCATTGACAAAAAAGGTGTCCAAAAAGATATTTTTAAAAAGTTTTTCCAAAATGGATGCCATGCATATTTTTAAGTCCGGAACAATTTGTTATATTTAGTCATGTTTTTAAAATTACTTTTTAAAATGTTTAAAACCATTTTTTGACTGTATTTGTATTTTCTGTCCATCAAAAATGTCAGGTGGCGCAACCATTTATTTACAAAAATATATACATTTTCTTATTATTCATTCCAAGTCCAATTTTTGGCAAGTATTCCTTTAAGAGTCTACAGTGAGAAACACATTATTATTTTTTTGTTACATTCTACATGAACAATATTTTAAGATTGCAGCATTCTAAAGTTCAAAAATGCCATTTTTTCAGCATCCAACTTTACAGTAAAAGAGAGGAAAGTAATTTATAAGCATGCAAATGAGTGCAATAAATACAATACCTATTTCCATCACAGCTGTTAACCATTTGATCACTTTAACCTAGTAGTTTTGGTTTAAAAGGACATTTTACCTGGTCGCACCACCTGACAATTGTCAGTTGCGCCACCTGACTAAATTAGTAAAGACAAGAAATAGGCTGAATAATTGCAACTTTATTCATTTTAGATGCAAAAAATGCGCAAGTTAACAGTCTTAACAGATGATAGAAACAGTTTAAATCCACTAAAAATGTCAATTTAATACATCTAAATACAATTCATCAGTACTATGCCAAGTTAAAACATTAGATTCAGTGCAACTGGAATGCAATATTAACCTCATACAAAATAGAATAATTGTGCCTAATATAAACAGCTATGATCAATTCAGAACAGCAAATTCAGAACAGTTTGAAATGTTTGATCAACACTGGTATGGATAAATACCTTGTTTCAGATGTGGGTACTAAAGCAGTCCCAGTCTGCATGAGTAAGCCGTGTGTGCCGAGAATTAAGAGGCTCTGGCTCTGAGATCACTTTGAGTACATCTGCTGTGTAGTAAAAAATTACATCAGCTGGATGGGGCCATATGAACTTATTTTTTTGTCCCAACTGCTGCATGTGGCTCACTTCAATCTCGTGACCAAATACCTGAAGTACTTGTGCTACGAACGGCTGACCCTCATATTTTACAATGATGAACTTCCCATTCAGATCTCTTTCAACTTGGGCGCTGGCCTGGGTACTGGGCATTTGTAAGTCGACTGTTGTTATATTGTGGCATTGGCATATTTGTGGTCTGCTACAGAAGCAGGAGATTTCCCTATGCATGATCTTCCCTGGGACTGTGGAGATGACCTGGTGCATCATCATAGTCCCCTTTACAGGCGGGACCACTTCAGGAACTTCTTCATCAAACCTCTTGATGTCCTCGTCACTCACCCAGAAGAACCTGATTTCAGAGTTTCGTTCGGTTAAGAAGCTGTAAACATCTTCTGGGGTCTGTAGATCTGCACCCCTTTGGACAGCAGAATCAGCAGTGCGCTTGACTGCCCCACCAACTCCATCAGGAGCGCCTTTTCCATGAGATTTCTCAGAGAAATTCCAGGTCACCTGTTTGAAGCCTGAGAGGAAGGGAATGGTGCTGAGCAAGTAAAAGTTTTTTTTATTGCGGTACTGAGTGACTGGACCGTCGCTTATCACATGTAAAGTTGTGGGAGATGGATTGCAATTTTGCATGATATCCTTTAGCACAGGCTCCAAGTGAGCCCAAACAGCCCTTTCATCATGCCGAAGGGATGCAGAGATGGTTGCATAGGACTGTGTGCTTGCTGCGGTATAGGCCACACACGTGTGTACAGTGGCCTGCTTGCGACTCCCTCCAAAATGAAAAGCTTGCACCTCACTGTTAAGTTTGCAAGAGAAGTTCTCTGAAAAGTCCACATGAAGGACAATTTCATCCTCTCTGACGCTCTCTTTTAGAGCTCTGCACTCTTTGGCTTGGTGTAACCAGTTGTAGTGGTGTTTGGCGAGGCTGTCAAGCTTCTGATTGAAAATGTCCAATAGTTCAGCACATGTTCCAGTTTGTGCCTCTTTGACAAAATTCATGTAGGTCTTCTGCCCCTCAGACACAGATTTTCTTATCCATTGGTGCCAGGTAATTTTCTCTTCTCCTTGGGATGGTGCAACCACTACTTCATTGTAGCAGCACTTTGCACAATCACGATACATGCAGGACTTGTTGTCTGGACTGCACACAATTTCACTCAACAGCTGAGAAATGCTCGCAGTTTTCAGAAGGCCTTTCTGATGCAGCTTTTCAGTCATGAGTTTGATGTTCTCATGGTCCAAGCATGCACATGTATTCCTGTCGGACATTTTAGGCTGTGTGACAAAGAAAGGACAGTAACGGACAAACTGTCTGTAAGACAACTTTTCAGACGTTTGCATTTCAGCATTATACTGCATATGGATTTCAGTCAAAGGTTTAACTAACACACGCCTCTGTTCTTTCTTTTTGTTTTTTGTGACTGTATCTTTTTTCCCCGGCAGTAAGCGACTGTTCTCATCTCTGCAGAGGAAATCAACAACTCTCTCTTTTCTCCGTTTGGACATTTTCTTCGCACTCTTTGATCCCTTTCCTTCAGCTGAAGAGTTTTCCTTTTGCTTTTTTCCCTTCTTTACCTGTAATCTTTCGAGGCGCTTTCGTAACTTTTCAGATTCTCTTTTTGCAGCTACCATTTTTCTCCTCAGTTTGTGCATTTCTCTGCGCATCTTTGCTTTCTCTCTTCGCCATTTCTCACTACTAGTTGCTACTCTCTCTGGTGTTGATGCTCTGGGTTGCTGGTCAATATTGACAATGTTCTCCCCAACATTGTTGGGAAGAGGAAGGTTGGGTTGCACCTCTTCTTCATCATTAATTGACTCAGGTGTGAAATTTAAAATGTCTGCCACAGCCTTTTCCCTTTCCCTGTGCTTTCTTTGGTCTTGTCTCCACTGTTGCCTCAATTTTTCCTTTTCTTTTCTGGCTAGCTGACTGATGAGGGGTTTCACAACTTTTCCTTCTTTCTTTCTTCTCTGATAACTATAAGAACAAATACGTACTAGTCATACTTCCATTTCAAAATTGTAAATGTGACTACTGCATGAAAGAATCAATGGCAAAATAAAAGATTTGTCAGGTTTGTATTACAGTTCACCATCTTTTTTTTTTTTTTTTTTTTACCTCTCTTTCCTTTTTGCGAGATAGGCTTCCCTTGCAGCTGGATCATTTTTAATGCGCACCCTGTGTCGTGCTGATTTTTCTTTACTTGACAAAGGCATCTAAAATTGTTTTTAAAAAAATCATGACAATAATTTCATAGTGCATAACAGCTTGAACTTAAAGCTTATGAACATTTTATAAATGTAATATAAAGATTCAACACTTTAAATAACAACATCTCTGTCATAATGTGACATTCCTATCGGTTGCGCCACCTGACTTGCTGGTTGCGCCACCTGACTTTTGCCACCAATTTCAAATTAAACAGGCTTCTACTTTGACTGTTACATTAGCTAAAGTGTTTGCTAGCATGGGCATACTTATATTTTAAAACTTAATTAAAGAAATTTGTGAATAAATAACAATTTCATAATTTTACATTGGTTGTACCACCTGACACTGAAAGTGTACCAGTCTGCCTATGAGTTGAAAAAAAGATATTTTTATCCATATTTAATAAAGATATACATACCTTATCACTCAGTAATAAAGGGTACTTGGGGTCCTCTGGCTGATGCAATATCCTGTTTGCTGCTACTACCACATTATTTCACAATAAAAGTCATGTATTTACGGTTGTACCACCCTGACATTTTAGGGCTTACAAATTGTTGGACAAAAGTTTTTTAATGATTTCAAAAGCTTTAAACTATTAGTATTTATAAATATTGCCTTATTTGAAAGATTATTAACATTAAATGATGCCAATATGTTGTATTTTTAATTTATTATCGTAAAAATGCAATTTTAAACTGTTTTCTTAGTATATTCATTCGCTCGGACGGTTGTACCACCTGACATTTTGGGGGTTTGAGATGTCAAAACACATAAAATTATACATTTTTGGAATATGCTGAAAACATATTCAAACAAAGTAGGTTTTATAAAATAAAATTATTCATGTAATGGATTGATCAGATTATTTTACACGGGAATAACAAACACGGACACAAAAATATGCACGTCATGTCAATGACCCATGATCCTAAAAATGTGTTAACTTTAAACAGAAGTTAATCTTACATTTGTTTACATGACAAAAGGATTTTTTTATGTTGCTCTAATGTAATCATGAGATCATAATTTGTCTAATTTGGCTGACATGGTGTCACATCATGAGTACATATGATGGCTTACTTGTTCAAAAGCCTTTTTTTCTTCAAATGATGTAAATAGAATTTTAAAAAGAAGCTGAAAATAAACCATTGGAGGCACAAATGTCCTGACATTCCCCTTGCTGGTGGGGTTCCAACTCATGCTCTGTCTCTTTCTCTTCCGCTCTTCCTCCGATAATGTCCTACTAAGACAAGGCGAACACGGGGTCGGCTGCATGTTTAATGCATGACAGCTACACTCAGCTGTGGAGTCACGTCTTCAAACCTCAGCTTGGACTAATTTTCCATAAAAGACTGAAAACACAAGACAACAGTAAACAGCCAAACTTCTGAAATGTCCTGATAAAGTGATGGAAAACGGTCTGACTGAGTGGAGTCTCTCTAAATATTCTTGAGTTCAGATCTCAGATAACTTGATGACGTTAATAAAACCTACAAAGAATATCGGAGTCATTTCAAGCCGTAATACGACTCGGACGTTCCTCAGAAGTTCAGCTTGTTCAGCTCCGTGACGGACATGAAGTTTTCAGGTGGGTGAAGCCACATATTGTCCGCTGTGTGTTGTCTGCAGGTTGGAGTGTGCACATGCGTGCACGTGTCTGTGTGGCAGCTCTCTATGTGCAGTACAGAAATCATGAGGAGAGAAATGACGCGCTGTGGTGTAAATAAGATGAACAACATCAGACTGTTTTGTTTTTGCTACAAGGACAAGTAGAAACCTGTTGTAGAGGAAACGTCAGGTTGACTCATGTAGCTGGTAAATGAAGCCGTTCATAGCTCAACTTTATGTGCTTGTTAGAATATAGAGCAGGTCATATTTCGATGGCATGTGGTAATCCTCCACCTCATATAGAAAATATATTTCTGCACGAAGTCGCGATTAGATTTTTTCCCACATTGCCCAGGCCTACCTAGAAGCTAAAAAGATGCAACTTGGCCTGCAATTCTACTTTTGTCCTTCACTCAGTCAGAAAGTTGGCGAGGTATTTGGCTAACTTCCCTTTGGGCTAAAATACTGTCAGACTGTTTTATCTTTGGCATTTTTCATTGATCTAATTCCAGAAATGTGAGCAAGTGATGTGCCATAATTTAAATTAAGTGGAAAAGCAGCGTAAAACATTTCATAAGACCCTTAGAAACCCTAGAGAACTGTCACTCAAGACTGCTTTAGAGATCACAAGCAAAACATAAGGAAATGAGGGACAAATCAAAGACTTTTTCAGAGTATTACATATTATACAGTATTTCAGTTTTGTGTTTTTTAATTTTGAAACCGTGTTGAGAAGTCAAACACACCTCAGATCTGCTAATATGAGAGAAAGTAAACATGTTCATGTAACATTACTGTTTGATTATGCTCCTGTTTAATGTAATGATGCTCTACACAAAGGTGTTAATGGACACTCTCCACATTGTTTGTTCTGCTGCTATTTATACACTGTACACAGGGATAAACTGTGTTGATGTTTACATGCTTATTTGCATACACACGTCCATGCTGAACTCATTTAGGAAGCCATGCTTGTTTAGGATCTATAGCTTATTTACCATCTTGTCTCATTTCATAAGGCTTTGTTTTCTGTAAGCTTTTATGTTTGAAGGAGATTTGTCACACAATCAGGTCAATGCACATACAGGATTTATGTCAGGTCATGACACTTGTCTGCCTGTTCGACCATTTTCATATCTAATCTCTGTTACACACACAATCCGACTTTAAACACAAAGGAGACTGGACAGAGCGGTGCTCCTACCGTTACGCCTATTACAAAATAACACACTTATCGTTTCACACATGCACTTCCCCATCTCCTCTGCTATTTTCCACACCCCTCTCGTCTTTCTCTCCCTCCATCCACCCATTCTTCTCTTTTGTTAGCAGTGATATTCAATAAGCCTTTTGTTTAGACAACAGTGAGCTCCCTCGACCCCGTTCTGTGATTCAAAGGATGTGGCTTCCCCTTGCAGACACCAGTTTTTCCCCTGTTTAAAAAAACCTCTGTATACGTTTAAGAATTTTTGCATGCATGCCTGTGTGCATTAAAAGGATATTGCATGTAATTTGGGAGTGTTTGCGCAAAATATGAGGCCAGCTTGTTTAATTCCCTAGACTCAAAATAAAAGAGAATTGGGGGTATTTGGTCTCTTTCTGATAACTTGCCAAAACATCTAACTCTAATGTGATTCATTGTTGGCTCAGGCTCAAGCTTGATGACTAAGGAAAGAGAGTGGCACTGGCTCTAAGACACAAAAAGCAGAGTCAGAGACTGGGATAGTGATGGAAATGGAGAGAACTTGGCCATTTGTGCAAGTTCAGGCTGGGTGAGTGCTCCTTTCCTAATATGATTATATATCGTCTTGTCCATCTTTTTTTTTGTGCCAGTTGTGTCCTTGGCCAGAGTTATGAGAGGAGGAAGTCTGGAAAGTCTCAGCAGGCTGAATAAGCTGAGTGCCTGGTCAAAGCACTGCTGACCGAGGTTAAAAGGACACTTTGATGAAGAAATAGAAGGCATCAGCAATTACAGCAAATGCACAGGGGGTATCAACCAAATCCTGCATGTGAGAGCTTGGCTAAGCAGAGTCTGCACGATAAAATCTGCCAGTCTAAAGCTCCACTCGCAACATGGAGCTGGATCAACACAATGGAGTCCCATCTTCACTAAATGAGATGGTGTGGTCTGCAGAGTGTGCTTAAATTAAATTAAGGTAGTGCTGACAGATGCCAGCAGGAAGCTAGAAAGCCAAATGCAAAATGCAAGTTTCCAGTGTTTCACATCCTACAAGTGGATGTGACAGCCCAGTTTGACTGAACGTGATCCCTCAAAGAACCAACACATGAATGTAAAAAATGTATTTATGCTATCTTTTACATTAGATTACAGTATTTTCTGCTACACACTAAAGGCTCCTCGTGTTTAAAGTGCATGGAGGAATTTAAAGCATGAATGCTAGTGATGTTATTTAGAACAACTGAGATGAGGTGGTCTGCATCAAGATCTTTAACCCTTAAGTTTGTGTTATGCCAGGCAGTAGCAGTTGTTTACTTACCCTTACAACAGCTCATCTTTGCAGATCTTTACTTGTGATCATAAGTTACTGTCTACTAACCATATGTTCACAATCTAGTAGGACTCTCACATTTTCATCATGTTTCATTCATTCATGTTTGAATGTATAAGTTGGACTAGTTTGGATTTGTTTTAATTGAATAACAATGAATTTACTTAAATTGGATTTTGCCTACAAAGTACCTTGATATGATTTTGTATGTGGTGAAGTGGCACTATACAATTAAAGCTGAACTGAATTTAATCAAATTAGAGTAAACATATAATTTATAAATTACAGGTTGTTACACCGTTAGAAGAAGTGGTCAAAAAGAAATCAGCTTGACCTACTGCATGCCCTGGTAACATTTACGTAAAATAAACTAATGCTAAGTTTGCTAAGCTAGCATGCAAAGTCATCATAGGTTTATCATCACACCAAATGTTCTGAGAATACTTTGGATTTTACTGATGCTGGGCTCACACCAAATGATCTTCACCGTCGCAGACTAAAAACTGAAGTCTTTAATAAATCTCAGTAGTTTTACTGGAGTCCCAGCGCGCTCCCGTCGTCTGGGTCGTTAGGTTTAAGCTGGTAATCTGCGCTGTTTAACGTCAGTCTTTCTCTTGGATCGTTGACAATATCAAACGTGTTTGATATTATTGCAAGTCGCAGTGACGAAATACGATCAACAACCAATAGATGAGCTCTGACAAAAGCAGAAACAGGAACCCCGACAGTCAGAACACCGGCAAAAAAGAGGATGAAGAAAAAAAAGACGAAAAAGAAGCGGTGATGAAACGTCGTATCATGTTGTTACAAATGAGAGAAGAATAGAAACTCATTCAACCTCCAGATGCTGATGAGTCGGTGTAACACTTAGTGGAGATACAAAGGCACACTTAATAATGATGTAATTCCCTGGAGGGAAACTCTCCTCTTGTTTGCTTTGCTGTGGGCAGATCAGCCCTGTTCCATACCAACTGTCCAACATATCAAAACAAAATGCTAAAAGAATCTAGTTGTAGTCTTGTAAAGAGTGATTCACAGTCTTTGTCAAATCTCAGTCTGAGACTAGGCTGAGACTTAAAACTCTAAACATTTGTCTTTAGATGTGAGCTGGTGTGAGATGGTAGTTTTCTAGTCTTTTGCAAATCTTTTCAAAGTCTTCTGATGTAAAGCCAGCATAAGTACATTTTGTAATGAAAAGAAGATATGGCTTTTTATCGGACGTTTAAAGATGCCTGACTGCCTGCCTTTTGGCACCATCAGCTACAGTAGGTAACTTACAAGAGGCTTGAAAAAACAACATCCCAGACAAGATTTTTCAGCAAAGACATGCCACACATCTTAATTGCCTCCATAGATGGCTTTTAAGAACTAACAATGAAATTCCAAATCAAACTACAACTATCACACAGTACAGCTATATGACACCACCTTTTGGTTATGTGACATCCTGGCTCACTGCATTTCAGGAGCTAGGAGCAAGTCCTGCAGGATTCTCATTTAAATAGTTGTGTTTTTATTTTAAACTTGTTTAAATGAAAAGCCTTGTTGTCTATGGTTAAGTAATGCGTGCTGTAGTGTCGCTTCGCTCAGTCATTATTATTTATAGGAATTATCTAACAAGTCAACAAGAGAAAAGTGATTTCACACTGATACATACAGTCAATAACTATGGCAGCTAATAACTTTAGTCACTCATAAAGCCAAATGGGATCCATTTACCCACAGGAAACTGAACTCTTCACTTCTAATGCAAACATAAGCCTCTTCAGTTTATCACCTTTAGATAAACCTCACTTTTTCTCATTCCTACTCTGTGTTTACTGAAGGGGTGTAAATACAAGTGAGGCCACTGCCAATGAAGCCAGTGCAGCTTCACCAGAAATACAAGGTTCCTACAAACTGGCACATTTATTCTGTCCTGCCAGCTTTAAAGTGGAAACATCAAAAGGGAGGAGTTATTTTTATTAAAGAAGGGGAACAAAAGAGGAATAAATACTTTAGATCAAGTATAAAAAAGCAGAAAAAAAGGAACAACACAACCTTGGCAGAGAAAGACGGAGACAGACCTTTCTTGCATGTGCTAACACAGCAGTCAAACAGAGAGAACATCCTAAGAAGCTTGAGACAGAAATGTGCTAAAAAACTCTGAATATGTGCCTACACCTTATTTAAATTTGCTACAGAAAAACAGCCACTTAAAAACAGTAGAAGTATATTTATGAACTGAAAGAGTAATTAGCCATGTGCTCAGTTATGCTTCTGATAAGAAGCTTGTGGTCACCACCAGAGCCAAATTCAAATATTTTAGTTTGGAAAACATGTTATTGTATGATCAGTTAGCTAAATCAGTTTGCTTTCTTTTATTAAACTTTCAGCTTCATAATTATCAACCTTGATAGTGTAGGTAAGCATAAATGCTAAGTCCAAGTAAACCCTCTCCAACGTGTCTTAGGGTCCAGTAGAGGTGTGGTAGTGTCCCTGCAGGGACACCTCACCGTCACGTCCCCAGGTCTTTGGCTTGGGGTTGTGTTATTTTCATGCTGCTGCTAGATTGCATCCCTGCGATTGGCTACGGATCAGACTGTGACCTCCCTCCTCGTCCACCTCCTCTTTGATTGGTCGCCGCCTGTTCAGCCTTACCTTTGGTGGGACCAACCTCTACACTTCTGTGATTGGACGGCTGTCGTTCTGCACTTCCTTTCCAAGGACCAATCAGCAGGACTCTGGGTCTTTAAAAAGGAGGAAGAGCCAACAATCGGTGCAGCTGTGTTACGTTAGGTGCTCAGTTTGCCAACTTGGGATTGTGGTTGAGACGCTTGTCTGTGAGAGTACCTTCGTGGTTTAAGAGCATTTAGTTATTCTCTGTAGTTGGTGCACGATTGTGCTTTTTGTGTTGAGACGCTCTCACCTTTTGTGAGTAGCCATTTGTGTTGAGTTTGTATAGGATCTTTGGTTTCTCGTTAGAAGACATTTTGGTAGTTGATTCTTGGTTTGTACAGAAAGCTTTAATTTGTAATGTTAAGGATAATTGTAAGACTGATTTAGTTTGTTTATTTCTCTATATTTAATCGTTAATTGGTAAGTATTTGTTACCTCCTAGTGAGGACACCTTTAATTGTTTTTTTTTTTTTTGTACCAGACAAGATACTACCTGATATAAGACACCTTTCGTTGATTTTTTTTTTTTTTTTTTTTTTTTATTTCTTTTTTTTTTATTGAAGATCTTTTGTTAAAACCTGGGTTTGTAATAAATTTTTAAATATCTTTAAGTTGGTCTGGTTTGTTTTTGTTATTGAACATAAATTCCCTAGCTTTTAAAAAGGGGTCGTAACACTCATTAAGAGGTTTATCTTATTTTTGGGGTGTTTGAGTACAGGAAGTGTAAACCCAATATGAGGACTAAACAAAGAGTGATCAGATCAAACTGGGAAACTGAGTTTCCAATATTCAACAAGTAAGGTTGGTCAGTAACTTGTGTTTAAAAAAAAAAAAGTCCATTCATGAAGTAAACACAATTGTAGATTTTGTTTAATTTAAGGCTTGAGTTTTCAGTCAAAATTCACGTTTAGCCTCACCACTTCTAAGTTATACCAAACGCAGTATTAATCTTCATCAAAGAAGAGGGAGGACAAGTTTGAAAGACTGAATTTAAGACGATAAATTTCTCAGAATACCTGGCACCTGTCTTCTAAACTATCAGAAAACCTTTCTTTTTTTTTGTCTCCGATCCTCCCAGACCAGCCGTTCCATTTTGGACGCTGAGGATAACAAGTCACGGGTTTTGCCCAGGCTTTGGTTTGAGGGTTGCATTGACGTGAGCCCGGTCCAGTTCAGGAGTGGAAGATTTCTTGCAGAGGTTTTGAAAAGAACTGCGTGGGTTGTGGACCTTCAACCCCTTGGGGAGCCCAATCAGCCGAACATTTCAGCGTCTGCTTCTCTTCTCCAGGTCAGTTAGCTTAGCCTTTAGCTTCCTGTTTTCAGTTTGAAGCTGGGTGCATAGTTTCTACGTCCTTCTGCCACTGGTAAACAGCATTTTCTTCCCGTGATGACATTCTGTTGTGGTGGCTAGGGATTGTTTGGACTCCGTCCAACTTGTAGTAAAGTTCTTGGAAAGACGTCTAGAGCTCGGAGAGCAGGGATGATCTGTGGTCAGCTAGGAGTCAGGTTTGCAAACATGGCCGTCATCCTCCGTCTTTTCACCTGGTTTAGTGGTTTAAAGGGATTTGTGTTAATGGATTTTTAAAAATGCATGTCAGTTCCACAGATTAATTTCTTTGCATTACCGTGTTAAGTTTAACAGCTCTAATTTTCTCACATTGGTATTGAATATGTGTACAAGTCCACCCATGTTATATCAGACCGATGCAAGTGCATCCCTAGTAGCTTCTTCTCTTTTTGTTTTTCAAATTGCATTGCTTTTGCAAGTCTTCCTCTCTGAACGTGCGCAGTGGTGTTGTTCATGGGATGTCACCAACACCTGTCTATAAATAAAACTGACATCCATAAAGAATAAAAAATGTGCTTGTTTTTCATCGAGAAACATTGCGGTTCCTGCATTTCCAAAGCCACAAGTGAACGTTGAGCCAACAAAAGAACATCCTCGTGAAAAGTGCTAAAGAAAACCATCTTATGTGATTGAGATCTTCTGAACAATCACATGGCTCTTCTTTTGGGTTTGCCCAAACTCACATTCATTGTTGTTTTAATTAACTGAAAAGGAATCCCGAAAGGTTGCGCTTTTACTTTCTAGAAGTCTCTTCAAAGTCATAATACATTGTGTAAGGTTTTTTTTCTGTTCTTTTTGGCAGCTGAGTCATTCGGTACCACAACAGGGTAAAAACCAAGAGACGAGAAGAAAGGAATGAAAGAGATAAGGGAGATAAGCCATTCCCAGTAGACTCATGACTGAAAGGTGCAGAGGAAAAAATTTATTTTCTCTTTCTCATGTTTTCTTAGTATTTCCTAAATATTGATGCATTACTTTAATAGCTTGATAAATCTATTAACTCCACTTTATAGTTCACTTTCACAACGATAAGAATTTTCATATCAAACATCACAAATACCATAAAATGTGTAAAAAAATTTGCAGATATTAAAAAAGCCACATCTTTCCAGTACAGTCACTTTAACTAAATGAACTGTTGCTCTCTTTCTTTCCCTTGATTTCGCTCAGACCATTTCCAGTAAGATGCACCAATATCTGCGGACAGTTTTTTAAAACATTGACGTCTGACTTGACTTCCTGGTGAGTGTCACTTTAAATCATAAAACGTATTCAAGCTAAAAGTGTTCTACTTTCTGTTCCCACCACCATTTCCTTCCTGTGCTGCTTTACATCTTTGATTGACTGAATGGTTTCCTTCTTCTATTTTCTATAAAAGTTCACCGTCATCTGTTAAAAGTCCTCTGCAGCAGCCTTTGCTCACAGCTTGTAACACAGAGATCTGGTTATGGTCATGCACTGGTCAGGTTGAGTATGTTGTAGCAACAAAAAGGGAGGCATTGCTTTTGTGTTGTTTCCTGTCAAGCAAAAGGACCATAGGACCATTAAGTTCTGGTCAATGGCGATAATTTCTGATGAAATTGTGGTTGGGTTGTGTTCCAACTTTGCTTGTTAGGGTTTTTAGGTGTGAACTGCTGAGAAATTTGTTGAGTTTAAATGATGGACAGTTGCGTGAAGCAGGGCTCAAACAGTTGGAGATTAAACAAAGATACTTGTTTCTATTTGCAAGTCAAAACACTGAGCAGGTGTTTGGCTCAGGATTAGCTGACATGCAATGCTGTAAGCATTTAAAAAACAAGGAGAGGCTAGTTAGAGCAAATTGAGCCTATTTGTATTATTAGTTGGCAAAGTGTAGCACATTCATGGGACGTAGTGGCACTTATTTTCATTTTAGCTTCATTTTAAAAGATGAGACAATGCACATTAGCTGCAGCTTGAAATGCACTGAAGAGGTGCCGCACCAAAAAAGTTGTTGTGAATACACACATGCAACTGCAACACAGCAATCCAGCGATGCCATATGCTTACCATGCAACCTGGAATGTTGTGCTAAATCAAATGAAGTCTGGTGGAAAGGTGCAGCAAAGGAAGGCCCCATTGTTGTAAGAACAGCAATTCAGATCTGCAAGTGCCAAAAAGCTCTTAGAGGAACTATTGAGACACACATATCCATTTTCGTATACAAAGAAAGCATAATTGAGCCTCACTGCTTCCCCCAGTTATTAGTGCTTTTCCATTACATGATACCATATAATAGGACTCCGTATGGGTAAATATTTTCATGTTTGCATTAAAGAAGCACATTTTCTCACTGAGGTGCCCCTAATGACGGCTAATTTGATATCCATCTTGGGTCCTACCTGTACTCCGAGTTCTCTTCAGCAAGTAAAATTCAGTCTGATGACTTTCACCACTTGCTCTGTTCCTTTCTCTCTTTCTTTTCCACTCTTCCTCTAATAATGTCCTCTTGCACTTTTTTGATGAATCAGCCATGATGCGTGGCCACTGTGCTGAGATCCAGTTGCTGGCGTGGGTCACGATAATACAGAAGTACATATTTTTATAAGCCAGAAAGTTACAACGTGCTAATTTTAATTTTGCTCACAGTGTGTGATCCACACACAGATATACACAATTTCTGTAGCCAGATTTTCAAAAAATTTAATGGAAAAAGTAAGTGTATTGGTGTGTGTGCAGCTCTGACCAGTCAACACTCGGCAGTGTTTCAAGGTTGCCGTATAGTTTTGGCTCGGCTCACTTGGTACCACAGCTGAAGTATTACCAAAAAAAGGTAAGTATAGTTTTGGTTCCAAAGGATTACCTACAATAGACACTTGCACCATATGGTACCACGTAATGGAAAAACACCACAAGATACACATCCTGCCTCTAAATATGAAACTGTACGGACAATATTCAGGGGCACAAACAAGATTAATGATCTCTTTTGATTTAATGCATTTTTAACTATAAACATGACATTTATGAGTAGAATGAGAAACCTGAATGTAAATGCTGCAGAGCTCAATACAGAAGCAAGACGAAACACAAAAACTGTTTGGTTTATCAGTTGAGGAGCGAGGGTCATGTGCACCACGCTCTAACAATGAGAAGATATAAGTTGACACTGCAGGAAAGAAGTGGCAGATACTGTGATTATAATAATTATTATAATTAATGTAACTGCACCAGCAGAGGTGCAGCGTGAACAGAGCCGAGTACAAGTCTTTGCATCACTCCAGCACATCAACACAACTATCATTAGCAGATGAGTGTTTTCATTCTGCTGAATCAGATGGTTACTCTCCATGTGTCGCATCAGGCGTGTGTTATGGCATGGACATCCTCACTGGTTCACACATGTGTGCATGTACATTTGCTCACACACTCACACAGAAGCAGGTTTTGCAACGCAAGCTGTACTTGAAAAGAATGAACTAAATCAGATAATCTGTCTGATTTCTCAGGACAGCTGAATTGCAAAAGCAGCATGCTCCTGTGTGTATTTCTGAGTGTGGGTTGTGGTGACTGAGTCTTGCTTCCTGTTGAAGAGGGTTCAAGAAAGGCTGACAAACACCCAGAGAGTCTATTTTTGGCCACAGAAAGAAAGAGAGAGACAGATAGATGAAGAGATAGCAGGGTCAAAAACAAGAGGTGCAACAGGGCGTAAAAAAGAATGAAAAGTAAAGCAAACAAAGCAGGGGACGCTATTAAAAAGAAAATACAAAGTACAGTGTGAATGTGTCCTCTGCATGTTGTCTTGTTTTATAAGGCCATTATGGGACAAAGTGCACCAGTGACAGTAGCAGTGCATCAGAGGAAATGTTATGGCCTCTTTGTCTCATTAACAGAAACCTGTGACGTTTTCTGAAGAGCCAGATGTACACAGCATGTGCTGCAGAAAGTAATAATGCAGCTTAAAATAGGAACACGTGTTTCTTAAATTAACACGGTGTATTTAAACATGTTCTAATCTAGCAGAACCCCAACATTTTCTAACATTCTTGCAAGGTAAAGGACAAAAAATATTCAAAAGATTAATTTTCTGTCTCTTTCCCAGGCTTGTGCATCTACCTAAAGACAGAAAACACACCGGCACGTTCATGTTTGACTATTTCCACCACTAAAAACATTCCCCTCAAAAACAAACAACGTGACACTTTTAAGTTTATTGCTTTAACATTGATTGATTGATTAAGTCTGAATCTGTGAAAATTGTCTTGATACTTTTTTCACTTGTGACAAAAATCTGCAAATCGGAGTTCTTGAGAAATATGAGAATATTTGAGCTAGCACGGCAGCTCTGGCAGCACTTCTTACAATTTAGATGTAATTTGTCCACATGGTGCCCTGGTAAGGTCATAGAGGGCATTCATAGCAGGATAGTTAGCTCGACTCAGTACGATTGGGGACTCTGTTCAGTTTCAGGGGCAACATTCTTCCAGACTGAGATACAATTCAGCCAAAGGAGCCAAACCTTTTGAATAACATGTTCTCTTCTCACCAGAAGTGTTGCTCCACCACGAATCACTAATACAGAGGACAAGACAAACAATTTCCACCACATCCAAGCTACAATATCTATCAAAGCCATATACAGACGTGGACAAAATTGTTGGTAACCTTCAGTTAATGAAAGAAAATCTTGAATCTGACAAAAGTAATAATAAATAAAAATTCTATGAAATTTAACCAGTGAAAGTCAGACGTTGCTTTTCAACCATGTTTCAACAGAATTATTTAAAAAATAAACCCATGAAACAGGCCTGGACAAAAATGATGGTACCCCTAGAAACGACTGAAAATAATGTGACCAAAGGGACGTGTTAATCCAAGGTGTGTCCACTAATTAGCATCACAGGTGTCTACAAGCTTGTAACCAGTCAATGGGCCTATATATAAGCTACAGGTGGTCACTGTGCTGTTTGGTGACATGGTGTGTACCACACTCAACATGGACCAGAGGAAGCAAAGAAAGACTTGTCTCAGGAGATTAGAAAGAAAATTATAGACCAGCATGTTAAAGGTAAAGGCTATAAGACCATCTCCAAGCAGCTTGATGTTCCTGTGTCTACAGTTGCACATATTATTCAGAAATGTAAGATCCATGGGACTGTAGCCAACCTCCCTGGACGTGGCCGCAGGAGGAAAACTGATGACAAACCAAAGAGACGGATAATACGAACGGTAACAAAAGAGCCCAGAAAAACTTCTAAAGAGATTAAAGGTGAACTTCAAGCTGAAGGAACATCAGTGTCAGATCGCACCATCCGTCCTTGTTTGAGCCAAAGTGGACTTAATGGGAGACGACCAAGAAGGAACCATTGTTAAAAACAAACCATAAAAAAGACAAACTACATGCTGACAAGCCACAAAGCTTCTGGGAGAATGTCCTATGGACAGATGAGACATAAATGGAACTTTTTACCAAGACACATCATCTCTATGTTTCCAGACGGAGAAATGAAGCATATGAAGAAAAGAACACCGTTCCTACTGTGGAACATGGAGGAGGTTCTGTTATGTTCTGGTCTGCTTTGCTGCATCTGGTACAGAGTGTCTGGAATCTGTGCAGGTACAATGAAATCTCAAGACTATCAAGGGATTCTAGAGAGAAATGTGCTGCCAGTGTCAGAAAGCTTGGTCTCAGTCGCAGGTCATGGGTCTTACAACAGGACAAAAACCCAAAACACAGCTAAAAACACCAAGAATGGCTAAGAGGAAAACATGGACTATTCTAAAGTGGCTTCTATGAGCCCTGAGCTAAATCCTAACATCTTTGGAAGGAGCTGAAACATGGCGTCTGGAAAAGGCTCCTTCAAAGCTGAGACAACTGGAGCAGTTTGCTTATGAGGAGTGGATCAAAATACCTGCTGAGCGGTGCAGAAGTCTCACTGACAGTTACAGGAATCGATGGATTGCAGTGGTTTCCTCAAAAGGTTGTTCAACTAAATATTAAGTTAAGGGAACCATCATTTTTATCCAGGCCTGTTTCATGAGTTTATTTTTTAAATAATTCTGATGAAACATGGTTGAAAAGCAACGTCTGACTTTCACTGGTTAAATTTAATAGAGTTTTTTTTATTATTACTTTTGTCAGATTCAAGTTATTTCTGTGGGCATTGTGAGTTTTTCTTTCATTAACTGACAGGTACCAACAATTCTGTCCACATCTGTATCTATCAGCGCATTTACCTCATTGTCATTCCATGTCTGACCACGAGTCATTTCTAAAGACTACTGTCCTACATGAAAATGTTTTGGTAGCATTTATCCACAACTCCCTGCCTTTTACCCAACAACAACTCAACCCCTTTAAATACTTTGGGGGGATATTACCAGTGAGCTTAACTACAGGGCTTTCAGTGTCCAACTCATACCTGCGATTAATATGCAGCTTTAATTAGCCGTCTCTTTCTCCTTTCATAGTCATCATCTCAGCTAACTCTTGTCTCATCTCCATCCTGCTCATATATCAGTCTTTGCTGACTTGGTATAAAAACTATATCATTGTTATAATTTGCTGACTCTTTGAGCTGCATCGGTGTGATAAGTCATTTTGGTGGCTCTGCCCTCCATGCTCTTTTCTGTCCTCTCTGTCCTTTGTCTCTTCTACTTACTCTGTTCTCATTTCATAAGAGTTCTGTTAAAATCAAACTTGTCTTGGGGAGGGTCAAGCTCTGAAATGAGCATCAGACTGATGAGGTTTGTGTTATTCATTGAATTTCTGGCTTGTTTAATTGTCCTCTGTATGCTGGATTCATGTTCACACACGTTTCTTAACAGTTTGATCTGGTTATCATTTCTCTATCTGAACGTGTTACTTACGATAGATTTATCCATTATTAAAGAAAACAGAACTTTCAGCACAGCTTTGTCAACATTTTTTACAAGTGTACGTGCAATTGCTTGGTTTATTTCTGGCAGACCTTTTACATCACACACAGTGGACTGCTAATGCTCTTTGGACCCTAGGTTGGGAACCACTGGTGTGTGGTGCCGAGCTGTAAACCATCCTTTAAACCTGCCCCCCTTTGCTCTTAACACTTTTAGCCTTATTCTCTAATTTTTCTCCTGCTTCCCGTCATTGTACCATCAAATCAAGCCTGAAAAGCTACAAACCTAATGCAGCATTTACCACATTTACCACACTCAGTGTTTGTAGTCTGTCAGTGTGCAGATAGCGGAGAGGGAAAGACTAGAAAGTGATACCCAAACAGACCAAACTGAACACGTTAGCAGACTAGCAGCTTTAAACACAAACATCAAAATGCACACCGGCTAATATTGAAACACGCTTGCCCATTAGTGATAACACACACAGGAGTTCGCATTACACCTAAATACACACATACAACTGACACAAGATATTGTTGCCTCCTCATCATCATTAACACATTTCCAAAGTGAGTGTCACTACGTTAGACACACTCACTGAAGATAACTCATCAGCTTTGTCTTTCTGTCTCACACATAAACATGCTTTCCTTAATGGCCTGTCACAGACTGATGGCAGTTCAGATTTTGCAGATACAGGAAGAGAGGAATCGAGCTTCGTGAAAGGAGAACGAGGAACAAGAGGCTGAATATGGAAAAAGGGGATAGAAATAAATAAGTCTGCAGAAGGGAGAGCATGAATGATGGAGAATCTTTTTTTTTCATCAATCCAAATACAATGACTAAGCAAAAAGAAGTTGTTTGTCATATCCATCTGCATAGCACTTATAGTCTTTTTCACACTGGGCCCCGACATGCTGATTCCCAAACCTAATTTACAACCGGTTGGTTTGGAAACTTAAAAATTTCAATGTGCACTGAAAAAATTGTGGTTCTTAATTATACATTGTGACATCATCTGTGGACAAAGGTTGAATTTGCTTTAACACTTTCGATTCAATAGAGCTAACAATAAAAAAAAGCCAAAGCCAGACTGGCTGTCAGTGTCCACACTGTACTGTCAATTCTAAAATCGACTGAAATTCAAATTTCTCCTCCCTGAGCCACCACCTTACTACAGTGGAGGAGTTTGCTCATCCCAAAGATCCTAGTAACTATGTTGTTCGGGGCTTTATGCCCCTGGTAGGGGTCTCTTTAGGGGAAGGACCAGACAAAGCGTCGCTCAACAGACCCCCATGATGAATAAAAACAATGGCTCCAGGTTTCCCTTTCCTTGACCGGGGTCATCAGGGCCCCCCTCTGGAGCAAGGCCTGGAGGTGGGGCACGGAGGTGAGCGCTTGGTGGCCGGGTCTATGCCAATGGACCCCCCATGGGCTCACCAATTGTGGGAGGGGCCATAGGTGTTGGATGCCGTGTGAGCCGGGTGGTCAAAGGCGGGGACCTTGGTGGTCTGATCCTCGGTTGCAGAAGCTAGTTCTAGTTCTAGGGATGTGAAATGCCACCTCTTCTGGTGGGGAAGTAGTCTGAGTTGGTGCGCGAGGTTGAGCGGTTCCGGCTAGATATAGACGGACTCACCTCAACGCACGGCATTCTAGAGTTGCTCCCGAGCGGCCCTGAGCAGGTCTGGGCATATTCGTTGCCACCGGACTTGGCACCTGTATGTTGGGGTTTACCCCGGTCGTGTGAAGGCCCCAGAGGGAGGCCCTGGTGACCACGCCCACCTCAAAGGTCTGACCAATCACACAATATTTCTCGAAGCCGCATGACAAGAAAGTTCTGCTTGGCTAATGTGCCGAAAACACGCAGCAAGATGTCCCCCCCAACCACATTCGCAAGAACAAAATGAGGTAATTTTGTTCTTGTGGTCTGAAGAAGAAAACAGTTCTTGCTTACTGTATGTAAAAGGCTTAAGTCTGTACAGTGCTGTTAATACGAATAAAACCAGAGATGACGACAGAAGGCTGATTTAAGAAAAATATATAAATAAAAAGAGCTTCTTGAATATCTGAAATGCCAAAGCAGAAAATGCAATGAGCACATATGTGGAGCCTAAGAGTATACAATGTGTTTTGTACAATGTTTGCACCAGAGACTGAGTATCACATCTTAAATTATCCATCCGCCTCTTCAAGGGTCCAGCCAACCTGTTAGTTAATATGTGCATCAGAGACTGTTTGTTGTTTTGATTTCTTACATAACCGACTCCAGATCCGTCTCTCTGCTACTTTTCACTTTGCCTCCACCGCTCTTCCTCTTACAAATTTCTTCCCCTTTGTCCATCTCCATCCCTCTCCCCTCATCTTTTTCCATCGCT
This sequence comes from Melanotaenia boesemani, assembly GCF_017639745.1. Lineage (NCBI taxonomy): Eukaryota > Metazoa > Chordata > Actinopteri > Atheriniformes > Melanotaeniidae > Melanotaenia > Melanotaenia boesemani. The sequence goes on along the minus strand of NC_055686.1, from coordinate 38,499,883 downwards.
CCCGCTGGCTGGCATTGACCCACACACTTTTGCAGATGCATTGCATCAAGCCAAGGGCATAAATCAAAGCACACACACACATCAGCCATCCCACACACTTATGCGCTCTCCTCAAGCCGTTTCTGTCAGCCCTGCTACCTCCACACACACATAACTCGTCCTCATCTCCACTGCAGTGAACACCCACACGGATTTCTGCACTGGGAGAGAGATGCAGATAAAAGAGAATACAGTGGGTTTGATTCCAGCAAAGCATCGTGCAGGAAATCCACCAAATGGGAATTTAGAAGAGTGTTACCTGTTGGTTACCACTCAAAATGCCAGAAATATGACTGGTTACATAACTGGAAGCTGATATTTTAGAAGGAGAGCAGTGCCGTTAAGAGGTGTGGAAAAGGTTACACAGCTAATATTAATAATTATAACAATAAGAAACCAGAAAATATTCAGAAACAAATAAGAGAAGGAAATTTAGGGAAATGGAAATACTCTTTTCGTCAATGTTTCACTGATTTAACAACAATTTTAACAACTCTACATGTCTCTTTTAATTTTCTTGCTGTAAATGACGACAATAGAAGGATGAGGACATGAGGATAGAAGGATGAGGGAAAAAGAGGAGTGTGAAACCTTATGTGATTTAGCCTAAAGGTAGAGAGGGACAGGAAAAAAAGGGGGACAAAAAGCAAATCAGAGAGGTCATGCATGAATGAACTGCCTGAAAGCACACAGAGCTACAGAAACAACTTTTGCTTCGCAGCTGACACTTGACTTCAGAAATGACTGAGCAGAACCTGAAATCTACAAGCTCCGCTCCACAAACCTCACATGTATTTCATTTATTTTCTAACTTTAATGTGAAGCTATTTCAGACTTTTGACGCCCTCTGCGCCTTTTTGCTCCCTGGTCGGCCGGCATATTTTTCACCTGCCGGACTTTATTGCGCATGTGCAACTTTCAGCAGAGATAGGAAAAGAAGACGATGTCTCACTCTGTAGGTTTTTTTTCTTTTTACGACAATAGTCGACGGGTAAATTCATTGTCAACTATTGTCAACAACGTCGACTAATCTTTGTAGCCCTAAAATCTACTTTGTACAACAATTGTTTCTGAAATTTAGCACCACATGTCTGTTTCCCACAAGCCAACTGGCTCATGTAGCAAACAAGCTGTTGATCATCGACACAACCAGTCAGACAAAAATCAGAAATCCCTGCACAGCAGCATGAAAGCAACACCCAATTTAAACTCTGATGATTCAGTCATGAAGCAAAGCTGCTCAGACTTTTTAAAGTTAAATTTCAGTGAGCTGTGAATCTGTGCCAGAGACAAACATCACAGCTTCATGACAGAGCTGATCTTTTAAAGGATGTAGGATATCTTTCATCCATCAAAGCGGTTCCAGTTCTAGAGCCAGTTCGAAGTCGCAAAACCGTCTCGGGATTTTTAAACATGACAGTCCAAAACATTTTAGCTTGTCTGGTTTGTCTCCTTAACCCTGAATACTTTTCATTTAGTCCTAAAACTGGATGCTTGCTTGTTTTTATATTTTATTAGGGTCCGAGCCATACGAAGTATGGAAGGACCCTATTGTTGTTCAAATGTTTCTTCTCCTTCTAAGCGCTTTGAGGCCAAATATGACCCCCTAAACACCCATGAAAAGTTGTGAAATTTGGCACACACATCAAGCCCGGTGAAAATTTTGATATTCTAAGGTCTGCATAGACTTCAATGCAAAATTGCCTCAACAGCGCCACCTAGACACCAAAAAAATCCCCAAATGAATGGGGTCCCGAATGTCTGCTTTGACGTAGGAAGACGAAACTCGGCACACACGTGTAACACCCCAAGTTGAGCAAAAAAGTCAATCGCAGACATGTTGCCATGGCAATGGGGTGCCCGCCATCTTGGAGTTTACGGCCATTTTTTGCCCATTTCTTTCACTTTACACACATCGTATTTGAACAAACTAGTCTGAGGGGATTCGTGCGAGTAACTCCAAACTTGATGGGAAGCCTCCTCACAAGTTGGGAACCAAACGCTGTTCAAATCTTTCTAATAGGAAAAAGCGTGTAACCGTGGCAACCGAAGGAAAAAAGCCTTCTCGCCATGACACACGGTTTGGTCATATCTCCATAGAAATACATGGGATCTGTACCTAAGTTGACAGGATTCATACTTGTTGGGTCCCTAAAACATTACAACACTTGTTGCCATGGCAACATAGCATGTTAGCATGCTAGCAAAAAAAGCTAACTAGGTATATCAACATTTCACATTTTCTGCTGGACGTGTTACCATGTTACATACCATGTTAGCAGGTTACCTAACATGCTAGGAAAAGGTGTATGAGACGGGTGGCGGGGTCAAGAGACTCGGACCCGATGGATGCCGCTTGCGACTTTAATTTTACTTGTTTTTCTTGTTTTTTATTGTGTCTTTTGTAGCTGTTTTTAGCACTTGGATATGTTTTTAATATTAACTGCGTTATATTTAAAATTTGTTATTATTATTATTATTATTTCATACCTTTTCATCCTTTTTTTCCTATCCATCTCCAATAAACTGAGCAGGGGTGCCAACAGTTCAGCCCAGGGGCCAATTGCTGGATAAATTTGGTAAATGTGAAAATAAGAAAAGGCATAAATAAAAACTAAATAAATGTGCATTTGAATGAATCAATTTGTTGATCCGTTGTGATCTGTAAGCTGTAATGCATGTTTAAATGGAGGCAAATTATTGTTGAAACTGCACTTGTGTTTCTCAAGAAATTTTAAGTTGTTCATAAAATGTTTTCTAAATGGACATCCAATTAAATATAAACATTTTAATAATGCACTTCTTTGCACTAAACCAAAAGGAAATGGGGAATTTTTATTATTTATGGGATGTTAAGCTGTTATTTTACTGGTCTGTCCCACTTGAGATCAAATTGTGCTGAATACAATGAGTTTGACACACCTGAAATAAAATAAAAATGAATTAAATAATTTGAATTTCAGTTTTAAAAGATGTAGTACTCATTCACTGTGTTATCGAACTCACTATTTCTGATAACTGAAGTGCCTCATTTCCCACCTTCAACAACTCTTTGTTGAATAAAAGAAGTACAATAAAGAGAAAAAATGCTAACAGGGAGTAAACTAAGAGGAAATAGAAAGACACTCAAATAGCAACACGCTGGTGCGTGCTTTGCTTACCAGTTACAGCTTCTTTTTTTAACCACAGAAAGGAAGTCACTTCTTCATCAAGATTCAAACACAGACACACAGTTTTCCTTTTGCGGTATGTTAAAGATCAACGACTCATGAAACTCTTCGACGTTGACATTATCATAATGCAATTATAGGATTTTAAGGTGTCCTTTAACTAATGGATGACATTAGAGACCTCTTAAAACACATCGACCTTCACCACAGCAGTTTAGATACTGGCTCAGTGGCACATTCATTTGGGACATTTTTGCTGTAAATACTTTGGGATTTTTGTAAATCAGGAGTTGTCGGAAACCCTGCAACCATATCTAACATAAGCCTCTACTGTTCTACGGCAGCGCACCAAACATCACATCATCATTATCTTTACTAAGACTCTTTATATACAACGGTGGTTATGGATGATATACGTAGGGATACGGCATACCTGACACTGACTTAAATAGCTGTGTAGTTGTTTCCTTTTCTGTTGTCGGATTCTTTTTGTTTTGTTTTACCCACCAACACCACGAGAAAAAAAATCTCAAACAACACCACTGCATTTGAAGATGATATAAATAAACCAACATGAAAGTGTTTCTTTTTCTTCACATCTAATCAAGGTAACAGCACAGCTTAGTAAACAGTCGTCTGCATGAGGAGAGATGATGATGTCCGACGGAGAAAAGACTGGAGGCATGTGTGATGTACTGTTCCTGCTGTGTTCCAGAAAACCAACTCAGATGATTTCCAAGCAACAGGTCAAAATGTCATAAATAAACACAAAGAAGAGACATAATTGTAGCTTATTTTTTGTCTAGAAGAAGTAGACAAAAGCACTTAAAATGCCTCTTTACTTTCAGATGTGTCCATGTATTGATGACCTATACTGGTCCGTAAATCAAGCCTCTCTGCTACAGTAATGCATCATGTTTCTGGATGGAACGTATTGATCTGCAGGTCTCCATGAGCTACAGTATGTCCTCTGTATTTATGGCAGTGGGAAGCATACAGAGTTGCTCTCTGTGTGCACACACCAGGACACGACTCAGTCATGTAGAAAGAAATGTGGTGTAACTAAGTTAAATAACATCAGACTGTTTAGTTTTTACTACAAAGACAACATATAAACCTGTTCTAGAGAAAATGGAACCTTCAGACTTCCGTGTTTTGGCCACAGGTTGCATTTTGCAACTTGCACATCTGAGCCTGGTTTAACCAGCACAGCCTACCTGAGTATTGTTGCTGACCATGTCCATCCCTTTATGACCACAGTGGAGCATCTTCTGATGCTACTTCCAGCAGGATAATGCACCATATCACAAAGCTCAGATCATCTCCACCTGCTTTCTAGAACATGACGATGAGTTCACTGGACTCCAACGGCCTCCACAGCCACCAGATCTCAGTCCAGTAGAGCAGCTTTGGGATGTGGTGGAACGGGAGATTCTCATCATGGATGCAGCCGACAAACCTGCAGCAGCTGTGTGATGCTGTCATGTTAATATGGAGAAAACCTCTGAGGAAGGTTTCCACCACCTGGTTGAATCTATGACACCAAGAATTAAGGCAGCTCTGAGATATGTATATATATATATATATATATATATACACATACATATATACACACACACACACAACCATTCTAAAAAAAAAAAAAAAAAAAAAAAAAAAACTATAAGAAAAGTCGGAAGGGACACGCTGTATAAAAAAGCAACTCTACATAAAGTTGAGTTTTTCTTCCCTCTCTCCATTTCAGTCATGTAGGTGGTTAGATAACAAACATCACTAAAATTAGAAACTCTCATTATTGCTCTGCGAGTGTTATGTGAACAGTAATACAGTCATAGCTGCACTGAAATCTCAGTCCCAACATCTGGTTAGCGCCTGCTGCTACTCGACTGCATCTCCCACAAAGTCCTCCTCCACTTCTAGGCTCCCCGATTCAAACTGCAGACTGAAAGGGAATCTAGAAACAGATATTTAGATTTAATTTCTTCACATCCAGTTGTACACGTCAGTGCTGTGGGACATGTTTTCTAACTAAAGACGTCTTAAGGTCAAAACCACCTCAGTGTTTAAATAAATACAATAAACTGAAAAGTGAAAGAAAATTTGGGAAAACAGAGAAATGTCATCTGGTTCTGCTTGGTGATGCTTATTGTTTGGGGTTTTTATGGCTTTTAATGGGTGTTTTCTGACATTTAAATGCCACTCTGTTCCTGGTTTTGTTGTTGCTTTCTGATATGTTGCACTTAATGTTTTCTTATATTTGTTGTGTTTTTTTTTTCTCATACCTCAACATGAATCTAATTTTGTTTTTGTTTACTGAAATGTTTTTTTTTTGGCTGTATTTAGCTTTTTGAAAATGTTCTTTTCCTGACACTTTGTTTTCTTTCTCTTTTTTTTTTAATGTTGCATTTTTTGGTTTAATTTTTTGTTTCATGTTGGCGTGTTGGTCTTTATGTTGCTTTGTAAAATGCTGTCTTACCCCGGTTGCTTTTTTTTTTTTAAATTGTCCAAACATCTGAAATGCTGTCTTTTGTTCTGTTGTTGTGTTTGCTGATGCTGTGTTTAGCACCTAGGGGCCACCAGAATAAAAACCAAGACGCAGACAGGAAATGTGAGGGGGAGGCCGGAGACAACGTGCTACAGAGCCCTAAACTAGAGAGCCGTGTGTTTTACGCGGTGCTGAGACCACTCGGTCAACTCCAAAAACATTTTTTCACATTAATAACAAAGGTTTGACTTTTAAATTTCTTTTATAAACCACTCAGTCAAAAACTGAAGAAGACACTTGACACAAATCAATCTCCATCAGTCTTGATATTCAGTCTAGTAGAATCTGAGTTGAGGGTCACATTCATTTTGATCATGAAGCAGACTTTGGATTCCTCACACTCCGCAGAGCAGGGATGTAAAAACATTATTTTATTTACACTCATGACAAACTGCTTCATTGAATGTTCAGTGAGCATAAAAAAAAGCTCAACTAATGCCATCAAACCAAAAAGCTCCTCTTTAAGCTCAACTATATCCAGTTACACCAACAGAGTGAAAGATGTTTGAGAGCTATCACAGCATCTGTACAATTACTTAAGATCTGAGGAACTGGATTAACCTAATGCTGCATTATGTCATGTCACAGTTGATAAGAAGCAGCACCTCCTCAGCGAGTGTGTTAACAGACTGCAATTTCTAACAAGTACGATAACTGGCAGGGGACAAAGTGAGCCAAGGCAGAAAGAGGAAGCAGTACTCTAATGCTGCTTAGCAGCAGACAACACACACACACACACAAACACAGAGTAAAGCATGTAGATTGTATGGTCAATTCACCTAAAACACACAAATGCACACACTGCTGTATGTGTACATAAACAAATCAACAGGACACACAAATGCAATAATCTGCTCAAGCCATTGTTGTCACTCACGCATAATCCTGAGGTCAATGACTAGATTAAGCTACGTCACATGACTGGAGGTACATACAATCTAATCAACGTATGAACACACACAGTCAGGTGAATCCAAAACCTACAGCCACCACTGGCAGAGGCCTCTAGCAGCCCATAAGACCGGAGCTGCATGTGGCATCTAAAACCACAGTCTGAATGTTTTCAGTGATGACTTATGACCTCCCTGTTACAGTCAGATTTAAATGGTCTACATCTGTCCAGGATGGCTTGTCCCACATGTAAATCTTGTATATATTAAACCAGAGACACTCACACATATCAAATGTTTTACAAATTAACCTAAAAATGTACCATCCTCTGTTATCCTTATTTTATGTTCCTTATATTCAGAACAGCTGTTTGAATGTTTGTTTATATCAACAATAATTTTGCTGTTTGTAAAAAGAAAGAAAAAAACAACGTAGCCTTGTTTTTACATCAAATCATAAAGTTAATAAACAGAAAAACTGAAAAGAGGACACTGTCAGGTCATCTCTGGCATCCATAACTGTGACCTCGTAACCATAGCAACCAGCTGTACTTTTCACACACACATGCTGCATTGTGTCAGCGTCCAGTTAGATCAGCTGATCAATACCTGACCAATATCCGATACCATGATCTCCCAGTGTGTGAAAATGGTGGTGATATGGGATGTTGTCCCCATGGAGACGGGGTTGTTGGGTGGTCCATGCACCCGTATGAAACCCTCACCTGAGAGCCCGTCCTTAACTTCAAAACTTCATTTTATATGCAATGTGACTTTTACAAGATCTGCCAATGATTGTTTTCAAGGAGGAAGTTGGAGTGTGTGATTTTTATATAATCTTTATTTCCCATGTTTTAACATCTGCAACAACAAAAGAAAAAAAGGCAACAATCTTTTAAATTCTAATAAAGAAATAAACTGAGCTAAGGGGCTGAATTCATTGATCGTTGATTAATGTTAGTTGGACTGTCTCAAAATTTGTACTTTTTGATCATTTCATCATTTTTCATTCTTTTTTTGTACAATTTCCTTAAACAAGATTAATCAAAATCAAGATTTTACAGAATTCCTTTACTCTAAAATGTCCCCATATTTTTCACTTTTATTAGGTGTATTCTCATTAAAACTTAGCCTACATTGTGGCTGTGACTTTATTAACACCTAATGACTCACTCTTTTATGTGCATACCCAGATACCAGTCAGAGGCTAATATTAAGTGATCAATAACAAAGTCCAGAGAACAATAAGCAGGTACCAGAAGACCAAAAAGAAAGCAACCGGTTACTGTGCAACCACTTCCTCTAGATCAGAGATTTAAAGAGAAGATATGGCAGTAGCAGTAAGAGGGAAAAATGACGCAGACAGGAAGTGGATCAGGTGTCAGGAGGCCTTTAGCACACTCAGACATGGGGATCAAGATTAGATCAGAGGTCTGATTTAAAACTTTTACCAGACAAAGAAACAGACAGAAGAGTCCAAGTGAAAGATTTTCTATGGTTTGCAAGTTAGAGGCTAAAAACTGGGACTACAGTGACTGAAGCCTCCAATAAAGTGTCCTTTAAATGCCGTTAAATCCACATGAGCATGAGCATTCTTAAGCAATATGATTCAATTAGATGTTAGCTGTTAAATAACTGAGCAACTCCAGCATTCAACTGGGCTTCCCAGCACGGCCATGATGGACTTTTCAGTGGCTTTCTCCAACTAACTGAGGAACTAAAAGTTTAATGGCACTTTGGTTCACTAATGTTAGTCCAAAGCTTTAAATAAGAATAAGATTTTAAATATGTCCAAAGAGTTCAATCCTCTTGAGGTCACCTGACACTGGGATTTCTCACCATTTAGTTGATAAAAAGCAGTAGTGAATCTGTTGCCAGCTACACACACATGTTCAGTTTTGCTCCATCTTCTCCTACCTTAGCCCTGATCTGTCCCGAGGTCGACACTTTCCGAATCAGCTTGTGTGAAGTCTCTTCTTGTTCTCCCTCGCTGTCTGACGACTCTTCTCCGGCTTCTCCAGTCTGGATGGAGAGGGAAAGAAGGGGTAAATCACCGAAGAAAGACTTGACTCTTCCTCTTGGCCTTACCACTTAGTACCTAACCTCTCCATTCTGGAAGGTCGGGGTGTCCCTTTTCTTTTTAGGGATCAAGGAGTGCTAGTCATCGAACCCTTTAAAGAAGACCTGGAGGTCCATTTGGATGGCTAGATGACCTGCTAGATGATGCCATCGCAGTGGTAAAACTAAGGAGATGATTGATAAGAGGACTTTGAGATCTGTTGCCAGAACTATGCTGTATCATCAACTTAGCCTGGTTTATAGAAAATATGACTACAATATCCTGACACTGCATGATATGCCTGATATGCCATATGGGAAAACTACATACCAATGTTACTGAAAGAAGAAGCTTCTCCTTCATTGGGTTGGATATAAAGGTCATGAGTCCCACCAAAGTTTCTACATGTACTTTATTAACACAACCATAAAAAAATACACTGTAGTTTCCCCAAAAAGTGATATTTTCTAAACCTAACCAGGTAGCCTTGGTTCCTAAACCTTACCAAACACCAACTAAAAATAATACTAAAAATGGCCTAATGTGGTGTTTCGGGCTTTTCGGTACCAGAACTGGACAATGATGTGCACATCGTGCCAGTATTCATTGCCTACAGCCGTATTAAGGTCTGTTACAAAGGAATTAACAGTTTTTACACAAACATGCTGTAAATAGCATTAAATAAAGAGACAAAAAGTGATGACTACCTTAACCAAGACCGAAGAAATAGCCAAAGCTGCACATTTGTTTTACATTTTCTTTCCACTCCTCTGAAAAGTGGACTGAAAGCAATCTTATGAAATGTTGTCAAGTAGAATCTTTTTCATTACCAGCTTTGGAGTAAATGCACTAGTTGTGAGAAGCTGGTGGTACAGGTGACACATGGATGTCACCTCCAGACAGGAGAGTAATGACATTAATGGTTTAATTTATTCATTAACGGAACGTCTGTGTTTATGTTCTTTATGGCTTTAATCAGGCATGCCTTTGAAAGGGACAGAGAGCCGCGGTAGCCTGAGATATCTGTGTGATATTTGTCGATAGCTCGGTGGACCGTACACAAAGTCAGGTGTATCAGTGAAGGCTTAGCAGAGTTAGTTTTCTTACTAAATATCACACCTACACGTCTGAACTTGCTGAGCAGTCGTATTGAACTCCTAAGGGGTTAAACTGCACTACCGACAGCGCAGTGACGAAATCAAGAAAAACATGATTTTTATCTTGTCCTGAGGACATTGTCTTCACTGTCAAAGGCTGTTCATGAAATAAAAAGTTGCACAAACACACAAAAGTTTTGTGTTTTTCTAATAAAGATCCAAACACAAAGCATAGTGTTAAACTAAATTGTGGTGGATGGAAGCAGAAACAGTAAAGTTGAGCTACATTTATCGTTTTTAACTGGACCGCTATCTTTGTTCAAGAAGGGAAATCAGCTTATTGAGCCAGCTTCACTACAACAGGTAGCGATATGCCACCTCTCGCTTCTTAAAATGTGTTTTGGAGTTGAGTCATTTCATCATGGACCAAACCACCTGACAGTATATATGGAAATCAGACTGAAAGGAGTTTAACTGGAAACATAATCTTAAGAAAAAACCTAACTGCCCTGATCATATACGAGACTAAAATGAAAGCTCTTATTATCCATTAAAATTTACCAGTATTTATCATTAAAAGGGATAAATATTATCTGCCTTATGCATAATTATCTTATCTGTACTTTACTTACAACCTCGTCAAACGTTTGTTCCCACACATAAGCCTGCTCATGTGATACAGCGAAGTCCATCTCCGGGAGATCTACTCTGCAACTTTTACACGCATCCCTTCTGAATCAAGCTCCCTCATCATTCCCCGCATGTCATTCAGCTCTGCAGAGGCTTGGTAATGAGCTATTCACTGGATTCAGGTGTGAGGGAGACGGGATGCATCTAAAAGTTGTAGGATGGTAGATTCGACATGAGCACCTTCTGTGTGTAGTGGTCTCCAGTAAGTGTGACCTCTTCCAGTACTTACATTACAAATTTTCACCAATCTGGTCTTAAAACTGGATTAAAATAACATCAGATATACAAAAACACATTAAAATAAGTCATTATTTACTTAAGGAAAACCAAAATAAAGAAGCAGTGTGTGAAAATACACACGTCATAGGTCAAGAGATCAGCGCCACGTTTAGCTGTGGTGGTCTTTGGAGGAACTTTGGCCCACTCTCCTTTTACAAGCATTCATCTATGCACAGCCTTTCAGCCTGACTTAGATCTGGACTTTGACTGGACCATTGATCCTTTTCTTTTTTAGCCATTCTGTTGCAGATCTGATGCTGTGTTTGGGATTTTTGTCCTGTTGTATGACCCAGTATCAGCTCCAGCTGTTAGCTGTCAGACAGATGGCCTCACATTTGACTTTAGAATATTTTGGTATACAAACGAGTTTGTGGTCAACTAAATGAACACAAGGTGTCCAAGTCATGTGCCCCCCATGCTAACTAAGGCCAGTAGAGTTTGAGATGTATCTCTCGGGTTATTTGTATTTTCTCTGAGCACTGCATGTAGGTGTCTGGGGAGGACTTACTGGGAAGTACACTACTATGAAGATTGGCAGAAGTCTCAAATGTTTTCCACTGGTTCATGTTTCTCACAATAGAATGATGGACTTGAAATGTACAGACCTTATTACTGATGGGCAACAACATTTGCTTTTCTAAGATCATGGCTGATGTCTTTCCTCCTTGGCATTGTGTTAACACACACCTTAATGCTCCAGACCACCAAAATGTCTACAGTTGGTGTTTATTCTCAGTCATCCAAGTTGAAGTAATCCTAAACCCTCTGTTCCACCCAACGTGGAGGCATCGTGGAAGCGCCGCAGAGCAGCTGTTCTGCAGCTTCGAACTCCAATGACTCCGAGTGCTTCCACCATTTCTGAAACATCCCTGAAGCGCTGTGACGCTCCGCCTTACTGACAATAGTCAGCCTAGAGCAGAGGGAGCGTTCAGACAGGAAAATGGTTGATGAAAAGCAAAGTGAATCTGGTCGATTTTAAAAACAAACACTATGTGCAGCCTTTAGATTTTTACTCTGAAACATCAGCATCGCCAAGCACGGTCTCACTTGACACCATGGACGACAAGAGGTTTATCTGGAAAATCACATATTTTTGTACGACGCCGTACATCCCTACTATAAAAAAAATAACGAGCAAGCACGCGAGACCCTGTTCAACTGGCCAAATGACCTTTTCCTAGTTTATTTTTCATTTTAAATGCCATTAAGTGCACCAATTATCGTGCAACGTTGCAATCCTTGCGCGTTTGAGTGAACTGGAGAATCCAGCCGTGGCAGAGACACAGTCTTCCAGAACGTTCCTGGTGTGACAGGGTGCCAGGCGGAAAGCTCGACGTACCGCTCCACGGCACCTCCGCGTTCGGTGGAACCGACAGGTAACAGCTTGAATAAAGACAATTGAACAAGATGATGTTTTTATCTAAATTTTGTCACGATGGGTACTGCTTGGTGTCAAGTATTTTGAAAGATGCCTTCCAATAAAAAGTATTACTATTTATTATTAGGAGCTTAAAACAGAAAATTTACTTTCCTTGTCACATGATTGAGACCGGTCTGGTCACTACCCGGTGAAAAAAAAAGAAAAAGAAATATGTATATATATAAAATAACTCAGTTTTGCAGTGTGAACATGATAATGCTCTGTTTCGAGATGATTTAGATGCTTTTGTAATTAAAAAAACACACAGACACATGAGTCGGATTTCTCCTGAGCTGAGTCTCCTGAGTTATGAAAATAGAAATTAAACACGTTTTGAACCTTTAAATCATCTTGTTACAGCTTTATTCAAAGGCTTCAAGTCAGACTAAGTAGTTTGTAGCTGTAAATAGAAACAAGGATTGAACAAATACTCACGATATGAGTCCTTTCAGAGTCTGCTTGGGGCGACCCCAGCGACTCGCCAGGCCCCGCCACATACAGGATGTTTGGGCTCAGTTTGGATGCCATGATGAGCTTCCAGAGGACAGACCAGAGGAAAGAACGGCACGGCAAATGAAGGGAGACAGAAAAACAGTGAAGACAACAAAGGGGAAGAAGGTGCAGAGGAGGAAAAAGAGGAGCGGATGAGGTGGAAACTTGGCCAAGTGGAGTAAGGAGAGGAAAGGAACAGGACGACGGGGCCACCCTTCTCCCTGATGTTGAGCTCTCTATCCAACTCTGGAAAAGATGGAGGGATGAATTATTGATTAGGAGAGAAAAAACTCACAAAGATTATTTTTTCTAGAAGCAGGAGATGCTGACAACTCCTCTGGAAGTTAGGAAACAACCTAATACTGGTCCAACTAATACATTGTCCACAGCAATTTCAAAGTTGCAGAAGGGTGCTGACGACTCAGTAAGAGCCACTTGTTTCTCAGTTCCTCTTCCCGAGTTTCATGGAGTGTTTTAAGAACAGGCGTGCGCACAGTTTAACGGTGACAGATCCAAGCCTGAACATGAAGGCGACGATTTTCATCTTTACAAGCAGCAGGATGCCGGTTCTTTACAGGACCAAACCAGAAATATGAGTCCGCCTGCTTCCCGCACGCGAGCATCTCGCATGCATCGAACCGGCGTCTGTCGACAATAAAAACATCCAAATAACACACACACACATATGTGTGTGTGTGTCAGATCGGCGCGTGCGTGTTTCCTTGATTACGATGTGACCACGTTATTGAAAAGCCTGTCTGCATCTCCCACCTCGCCGCCTGCCCTCCTCCAGCACCGGTGACAACCAACTTCACCGCACACGTTTAAAAACGGGATTGCTCGAGCGCGCGTTGTTAACTCACGTGCGACTCTCTCTTTTAATAAACCACAACGGATGAACAACAGGTTTTCTCTGGCACCTCGTTCATTCCGTCCGTGCCCGCTGTTTTGCCGTGAAGAGCTCGCGGTGGACACGCGAGCATCAACAGTCTGTTAAACATATTCAGTTGGTTCCTCTTGTCATTAACGCTACAACCCCCCACCACCACCACCACCACCACCACCCAGGACTCTATAACCGTCGCTACCGCGCGGCCACCTCTTCCTCCTCCTCCTCCTCCTCCGCACACAAACATACACCCCCCTCCCCGCTTCCCTCTGCGCTCGCGTGTGTCGATCAAAAAGAAGCTAGTGTGTACCTTTGCTTATCAGTTTGCCTCGCGCTTGTCCCCTCCGCCCGGACGTTAATCTGTGGCGGCGTGCCCTCGCTCCTGTTGCCCGGCCTCGGTGAGTCGTCTGCCGGCCGGCGGTCAAAAACAGCAGCGGCGGCGTGCGGGTCTCTCCGGTGGTGCTCGGCTTGACGCGGTCATACGCATAGCGTCGGAGCGGGTCTGAATCAGGTAGGAAGAAGAGAAGGAGGAGGAGAAGAAGGGAGGTGGAGGCGCGCGCGAGAGAGAGAGGCAGAGAGAGAGATAGAGATTTAAAAGCGGCCGTGTTGAGTCGCCTCGAAACGTCGTACCGAGGTTAAGCGGAGAGCAAATAGCGCGCACGTGCACGGTGGCGCGTGCAGGGAAGAGCGCGAAAATACTACAGACTGGCCTCATAGACGCGAGATTAAAACACACATATGGAATAATAGCTAATACAGGGACCAAAGGGTGAAACAAAAGACAGTTTTAACTGAATTAAACGGGAGGGAAGATGTAACCAGACTGGCTGAAATGTTTTCCTACTGACACATTATTAGACCAACTAGACAACAGGTGTGGAGGACAATATTAGCCTCTTCACGGGAGTCCTCTGTACAGGGGGCTGCATGCATCAGCAACTGACGGGGAACTCAGAAAAAGGCTCTACCGAGCTTTCCCACCCAAACAGAACACAGCTCAACACACACCTTAGAGCTTCTGCTCGGATCTCCAGTTCAAGTAAACCACACAAACAAGGTGCCATATGAAAGCAGAAACTGTCTCATTACAAATTCTGTAGCAGCAAAATAACAGCAACAAGAGGAAAGAAAAACGGAAGCTTCAATAGTGTTTTACTTTTGCTCTCCACATAAAATAAAGAAGAAGAAGAAGAACCACCTAAAAAAAGAAGAAGAAGAAAAAATCCATCTGTTCTCCCATGACTGCCTTTGTTTTAACAGAATCATGAAGGTCCTGGTAGTTTATATGAAGATGAAGCAGGTTTTATAGTGAAGTATTTGCTCTTTTTATGACATGCTATCTTGGGGTTCACTTCTTTCTGGGTTATCAAGGTGTTTCTAATGAGAAATTAGATGCTATCCCCTCGACTCTTCTGACCATTGCTAGAGGTGTCAGTCCGCAACATCAGCTGGTGTGTTGCTTCTCTCACTTTCTTAGCTTTTACTTTTGCACAGTTCCTCATCAGACTTTACTAATTCCTGGATTAACTGGGCTGCTATCCTCTAGTTTTCACTAGGAGGCCTTATGAAGAATTACAAAGCAGTTATTTGAAATATCCCCTTTGCTGCTGCGCCACACAGTCTAGTTCTCACTGGCTCAGTAAAAAATGTGTTTATGTTCTTGCAGAGCTAAACAGTGCATGTATGTGCCTCCACATGACAATTTTAACATACCAACACCTTAACCCATGATAAGGATGTCAGATTTAGAAAAGCTTGCCTCTATTTTTTAAGTGCATTTAACTGATTATTCCCTGGCACCATATCTTAGAAAAAAATTAAAAACTGTATTGCATGGAATTATCTTATGCACTGGATTAGTCTATAGCTTAAGGATTCATGATCAAATTTTATTGAATCAATGCACCAACTGACTATTGGAATAACACGCTTTAAAATACGGCTCATATTTGGCAAACAATCTCTTCTCAAGGCCTGGCAGCTTTTAAGGGCCTTTAAGTTCCGTTACATGACCTTTCCTTGTCATGGAAAATTTCCTCTTTATTTACTTACTTTATGACTGATAGATTTTACAGTCAGACTCTTTAAGTCCAGTAAAACAAGATAAAGATACACTGCATTACCTCTTGATGGTGGTCATGCCTGATTTTGGGAATGCCGCTACAGTCTTTGTACATGTCCACAGAAGGGTTTTTTGTCACAACACTTCTCAGAATTCATCACGTCCTCCAATAAAAACTGTTAATTGGTCATTTGTTTTAAACAATTAGATATGGTCATAAGGACTTTTTCTAAACCGGGGTGACCAGCTCCGTTCCTCAAGTTGACGTTTCAATTCTCCAACACACCTGATGAAATTAAATGGTTCCTATTTTACTGCTAAACTGATCTGCCTTCGGTAAAGTTACTTTGACCTTGATGGTTTTCCTCAACAGGGTAATGTCAACTTCTTCCCAACCATGTTGACCCATTAATCTCATTCTGATGTGCTACAGCAGGAAACTTCAAAAATCTGCAGGACAGCAGCCCCCAAGGACCAACTTCAGACACCTCTGCTCAAAACTATAGCCTCTACAGAAGGGAAATATGACTCATGCTTTTAGATGCGTTGGCACCCACAGTTTAACATCCAGAAACAGTTTTTCCGTTGTGGGTTTCATTCAATCAAAAACCCCTTTGTCTCTTTCTGGTTAGGTTTAGGCATGATAATTATTTGGTTGGGGTTAGTAATCAAAACTAATTGGTTGGGGATGTAAAACAATCATGACAAGGACTGAAAAATATTCTTTTTGCAATGCTGCTGTCACTTTAATCAACACTATTTTCCTGGTTGCTGTGGCGACATGTCCAAACGACACGCTGCTATTACACTTTCTCATTTTCTGTTTAGGTTGAGGCAGTTGCTTGTATTCAATCATGTGAATTTTTCTGGAATTTTCACATACTTCCAGAAAACAAAGATGTGGTGAAACAAACCAAAATGGCTAATGTTGTTCAAGGAAGATTTTATCTGAGTATTTTTTAAATTTGGATATGGCTTCATCCATATATCAAAAAAGTTGTGTGATAGCACAAATTCACATACACATACCAAGAAAGAGTTGATCTTTGAATTGGAGAAGTACCCATAAAATTATTTCCCTGCTATTTCCAACTCTATGGTGCACAGTTTGGTGTTTCTAAAGTGTTGTTGCTACATATGTTTAGTATAAGCAAACCGTGACTGGCTGTTTCACACTCTCACAGCCTTCAGTCTTCATAGAAGCCCAGCCTATGTTGTCTTCATCATGAAGATGGCTCAGGCATCCTGTTGAACAAAGCAAAAACATTAGCTCATGTTAAAATGAGCTCAACTCAGGCAATGCTGGCTTCTTATTCAGCAACCACAATCTGGATGAGCAAAATTTGAGGCAGCATTGGCTTTTGATCTCCTTGCCTGGTTTAATTTACCAGCAAAAGAGCAGAAACTAAGAGAGAAGGACCCTAACCAACTGAAAAAGTGATTTACAAACCTTTAACACAGTGATCATTGACTCCATTGAAAGGCCGCTTTTCTCAACGTCTTATTGTAAAATCATTGCCTCATTCTGTCTTTTTAATGGCTTCACCCTGGAGTAACCTTGATCATTTTCACGATTTTAGAAACTGGAACAACTAAAAATGGTGCTAAAGTCAGGCACGTCCACCACACGTCCACCACACATTCTCTGGTCTACAATCAGCCGCTGTAGGTTGACCATCACTTCCTGTTATGCACAGCTAATGAGGCAGATGTGATGTCACATGAATGCAAGCAGTAAAGTCCCTTGGTCAGTAATATTTCTAGATGGGTTTCTTTTTATGTCATACTCAAATCTTGCACTGAATCAGAAGGCTCTGATGAAAAGGTTGTAGAGCATCACACGCCTCCACACACCGATGCACCGCTACTGATCAACAGAGATGATAACGACAATGGAAAGTTGGTGTGTCCAAATCTTTGGCTTTCACTTTTCTTTGTGAAAGGATCCATTCGACATGCCTCATGCAGGTAGTGACGCGTCTGTCCTGCTTCCAAATGCTGCTCAGACTTGCTCCCCAAACCGAAAGAATCTGCACTTTGACTCCTCCAGATCTTGATCCACTGGCTGATTAGAGCTTAAATTTCAGCTCAGTCAATAGCTGAGTCTACACCAATAGAGAGCTACAGTACCAGGAGAGGCATCTGCATTAATAAGGCAAAGAGCGAGACATGTGCACACTAATACAGACACAAGGACAGAGGCAGACACACATATACAAGTGTACTAACAGTGCACACATACTGGCACCACTCAGTGCAATAGTAATTTGTTTACAGTTGATTAAATATTCATGCTGAATTAGCTCTGAGCCTGCCAACAGACACTTCATTTACACCGTGATTGCATCCCTTCCCAGCCTCCCTCTCCACCTGTGTTTGTTGTTTTTTGCTTTTTATTTTGGGGGGTTGATAGGTACCTGTCTGTAAGTAGCGTGGAGGAGGCATGTGCATGTTAAAAAGGCTGCCCGCACTCACACCTGATGAATCCCCCTGATGATCAGGTGATGGTGTTACTACGTTCATCCCTTTCCTCTGGTTGCCCTTGACAACAGTGAGAAGTAAAGGGGAAAAGGATGGAGATAAGGCAGAGAAAAATAAATAACTAAATATGATCCAATCGTTCTGGGGTCACATTATCAATGAGTTGAAATTTAGCACCCATAAAAAACCCAAAGAAACATCCTCTGATGTTCTGATTTATGCAACAAAATGTCCCCCCAAAAAGGCAAAGTTTGCTTTAAAATAAAAAAATTCAAACATCATTTCACTAGTTGATTTATTTACTTTAACATTAAGTTAAATTCCAGTTTAAATGAAAGCAGGTTGTATCTTATATTTCTTAGATAACACAATTTATTGATTCTCTCACATCCCGCACAGAGAGGGAAAAGAAACAGAAGCAGAATAGATCCCCATCTCTCTCTCTCTCTTTTTTTCTCCACACACACACATGCACTTTATCTCTCACACACACCTCCTTCAAGCTCTCCTGGGGAGCTGCTTACAGGCTGTCAAATTTCCTCTCTTCCCCATCCAACTGTTGCACAGCATGAGCAGAAACCAGAGCCGAGCAATAAAAGAAACAGAGCGATAATTAGCTGCTCTGTGTTGCGTATCAATCAGAGGGCAAATTACTGCACTGTTATCATTATTATCATCATGCAAGTACCAACGTACTGCTGCACACCCCAAGCTCATCTTTCACTTGTAAGCTAGGAATATATCTAGTGTTTATCTCCAGTAATGCGTAGCCGGCACACTGATGCAGCTGTTTGCAGTTGTAAATACAGAAATTCAAGTTTCATCACAGGAATAATTAGTTCCTTAAAAAGATCGCCGTGCCGTGACGTGGAGGTGTGTTTGATGGTTTAAGTGCATGCAGTGACGCCATCAGGTGATCCAGCTACTGTTACCTGACATCTCAGAAGGGAAATGCCAGTCCTAATCCTACTGTTATTCATGTTCTCACCCACAACAACCCCACCCCCCCCCCCCCCCCCCCCCCCCCCCCCCCCATCAAGATGAATCCACACTGCTGTTGAGGTCCAGGCTCTGGAGGAGGATTTTTCACTCACAGAGTGGCACAGAGTTTCACGTGGCATACCTCAGCCTGGAGACTATTTCTGATTACCTGATGGTTCAGATGCATCGCTCTGGTCCTGTGTTGTGTCTTTCCTGATATCCCCCACACCCCCTTCCTTCATGCTGTAATTAGATCAATGTTTAAGCTGCTTAACAAACAAAACAAAGACATTCCTCTGAAATGGTCTGTTAAACGCAGCAAATGTCAAAATGAAAAACTTGTAAAGACCCTCAAAGAGCCTGAAGAGTCTTTGCTCAAGGACCACTTTAAAATATTATGAGAAAGTCTGTCTGTTTAAGCAAAATATAAAGTGTTAGTCCTGAAGTGACTGTCGTCAGTACAAAAACATCTTAACATGCTGTTTCTAAAACATCTGTTAATTACCACAGTGTATAGAGTATATGCTTGTTTTCCCTTTTTTATTTGTAGAATTATTGAAATACTGCACCTAAGTATAATTTTAAACTATTTGCATTTACTACTGCTGCGTTTCTGGAGTAAATATCACCCTTTATAATTGATGACACCGACTCGGCAGCTTTCATTTTATTGAAAGTAGTTCGGCCACTTTTCAGGGTTTTTTAACAGCTCCAAAGCTATGATTTTTCCTTTTAATGAGTTTTCTTTTGTTTGTTTTTAAGGGACAGTGCATATTGATATACATATATAATGTAAATATGCAGGATTATAGCAAAGCTAATTTCCATTCTTAGTCGCCAACACAATAAAATAACAATAAGAATAATAATGGAAGGAGATCGAGGTGCATAATAATAAGAATAACAAAAAGGAGATAACAAAATGTAATAAATTGCTCATGTTTTCATTTCAATAAATGTTCAACTGATCTCATGTCAATAATCAAAGATTAGAAAAAAAAAGAAAGAAAAAATAGACATGTTTTCTCTTTGTTACTCTCCATTAATAATGTAATGAAAATTTTACTGGACATATTCTTCTTTACTTATTCCACTTATAATAGTTTGTTTTTACATTCCAGACCTTTTTCACCAGAATTTTTCTTCTTTGTACAGCAGCCGCTCATAATGACGTCCCTCTAACATGTTTTCAGCTCGTTCACCTTTGTGTTTGCAGACATGATTCTGGCCCCAATTGAATTTAAAACTCTATCAATTTACCTTTGAAAATGTTTTTCCAGGGGCAGCAATGTCTGGTTTTACATCTTCTTTAAGTAAATTTTTTTCAAGTTTGATTTCATCGTATCACTTCAGGCTGCTGAAACACACTTTCCCTTCCCTTCTTCCCAACTCGTCACTGAAAATTCTAACACACACAAACATGAGGGGCTTTGTTGTCCCACTCCCACTCAGATCTTAATTGTTTTAGGCCTGATCTGTTCATGAACGTGGGGGTTCACAGATTTGGCAAAGCACCAGTATGCTTTGAAAAAGGTCATAAAAGCCCATTAATGGGTCATGGGAGCATTATCTCAATCGATCTGAAATCGATCCGGAGCATATTGATTTAGGTAATTAGAGAAATAGGGGGGAGATAAATGAAAAGACGAATGGGGCAGCAGTTGTTTCTAGATCTTTATTAATCTGGGATGGAGCTAGTCACACTCAGTGTTGTGTCTTAAGCTGATTGCAGCCCCCATGATATGATGAGTGCAGCTCATTAGCTGTGTAAAGTCTCCCCCCTCTGTCATTGCATGCTGCATGTGTAACTATGCTGCCACCTAGTGATTTATCCCATTAAGAGAGACGATGAAGAAAACGAGTTGGGGTTGTGCATGAATAGATTCAGCATGAAATGGGAATGAGAAAGACATAATTTGGAAAATACAAAGGAACTGAGTGTCTGATTATTTGAGGGATGATAAGCAGTGATGGAGTCAAACATGAGCCCTTTAAGAGCATAAATTATTCAGGCATAGCCTGCCTTTTCCACTTTGATCTGTGGGATAAGGGTAAACATTGGTAACACTAATTAAGCAGAGGCAAAGAGGAGGGAGTGAAACAGAAAGATGGAGAATAGAAAACCAGTGAGAGACTGGGGTGAAAATCAGACTGAAAGACACAGAGTCCTTCCATAAAACAGGGTTGATGAGAGAGGAATTAAGGAGAAGACAGCAACAAGGAGGGAGAATATTTTCTTTATTCGTCGTCACGTTTGGCTCGGTTATTTCTGACACCAGGAAGTTCAATTAAGACCCCCTCGCTTTACCACTGGTGACATAAACCTTAGTTTTTGCAGATAAATGATGCACTCTAACCCTTATGATAATACGAGTTTATTTACAATACTAAATTAAAACAAAGTAAACTAAACAGGAAATAAGGCCTTCAGTATACATAAAATAAGTATCCCCCAAAAGAAAGAACTCAGATTCCAATACTACTTTACAGCTCAAAACATAAACAAGAAATGTAACTAAAGGTGTCCTGCACACAGGTTTAAAGCCACTACTGGCACTTAACAGTTACCCTAAAGAAACCATAAAGAAAGACAGCTGGGGTGAAGTACTGTGTCTTACAAAACACAACCAAAAAGCTTTTCAGCCAACCAAAAGACAACTAAAGACAGTAATTTATCTACAACGGCTAACAAATACCCACACAGGGTAGCACACAGCAATACAGCCAAGAGTTCAATTCCAAGTGGCGAGCTGTATGTCAAACTATGGTCAATCTACAGAGCTGCCTCCAACCATCGCAGTCCACAATATTTGAAGGAGACAAGTTGTCCTGATTGGCCAGTCACCAAAGGTCCAGAACAGCTGGCGACCAATCCCCTTGGAGGAGGGTGGGTCTAAAGAAGCAAGTCCCACAGCCAATCATCTGGAAGCACTGACAAGGTCATATTTGCATAAACTGCTTCAGGCTGACGGCCTGGGGCCGTAACAGTAGCCATACATGGTCAACTTAACAAATGAAAGTGTAGAAATGTATCAATTAAAACACATCTTTGTTGTGAATACAAATAAAACTGAAGTGAACTGAATTGGGCTCATTTACATAATCCATTACAACAGCCACATAAACTCAGGACAAAAAAAGATGTAGAGAACTACTCCACAAAAACCGGATTGAGAAAAAATATTGTGGCAAGGAAGGCATAGAATGGAGCAAAGACAAAATGATGGGGAGAAAACCAAGAGTCGAGAAGAAAATAAAGAGTAAAGAGACCACTACCCCTCTGTTATCCACTGAAGCTATAAATACCATTGTGAAATAAATAGACCAGCAACATTTGAGTCATCTGCCATTTGAAGTCCATTGCCGCTTTGAACAGCCACACTGAGCCACAAGTGCCAGACTACACGTCAAACATAAGTGCTCTGACGAAATATTACAGGTGAACATTGTGGGGGGGAAAAATGGGTTAGTGCAGTGTGAGTGCAATTTAGGAGTCAATAACGTGAGTAGCAGCAAACACAAGGGAGCAGAGATGGACATAATCCATCCACAGACAGACACACAGGAGGAAACACAAAGCAGCCATTGTCTGTTTGATTGGCCCAGCTCTTCACCATATTGGTTTCCATGAGAACACAAGACTGATCAAGCAGACAAGTGGTAACCTCAAAGAGCACAGCAACACGTCCTTTTAGCTTTTACAACCAGGCTTAATACAGAGCACGCAAACACAGAGCTGTTAATGAAGCGACATGCTGGGTTGAGTTCATTAAAACACCCATCATCTCTATCTGTCACTGGAATTAAGACACTGCTGCAGAATGCAACACTGAAGAGAAATAACTCAGGGTTCAGTACTGATAAAGGTCAGAAGTGGAAACAGTAGCTTCTAATTCTGTGGTGTAATGTGGGTATGTTCTGAGCCTTTTAGCATACTGCTGACGTACTCTGCTTGTTTCAATAGCAACTATTTCACTAACTTTGCAGATGGCACCACAAGAGGAAAAGAGGTGGAGCAGCTGGTAACGTTGTGCTCAACATGTAATTTTGAACAAGGACAAGGTATTAGACTTTAGGTGAATTGTGAATCTCTGGTTACCTGCACCATCTCCCACAACTCCAAGTTGGAGGGGACCCCCATTACCAAGTTTCTGGGGTTACATTTGTTGTCATTAAGAAGGCCCAATAGTGCAAAGGTTTAAGCTTTCATCATTTTTCCTGAAATTGGAGAAGATAGTGTACTTAGAGTTATAACCCTTTCTTTGTGGGCAGGGTATCCTGGAAGTGTTCCAGTCTGGATTTAAGACCCTTCATGGCACAGAGCTGACACTGTTGAGGGTTTGTAACTACATTTTTTGACATACGACTCTGGCAACGATGTAATCTTTGTCTTGCTGGAATTAACTGCTGCTTTTGATGCAGTAGACCACAGTCCCTCATCTCATGCAGTGGTTTAGGTCCTATATGGCTGATAGAACCTTTCCTGTAAAACTAACTGGGTTTAAATACCACCATGCTCCTCTGTTGTGGGATCCCCCAGGGTTTTATTTCAGGGTCTTTGCTTTTCTCACTGTATTTTCTTCCTTTAGGGTCTATTCTCAGAAAATATGACATCTCTTTTGATTGTTATGCAGACGACTGCCAAATTTGAGTACCATTAAGGTGTAGAGATGCTTGGATAATTAAACCTCTTTAAGCTTGTCTTAAAGCATGGATGGCCCTAAACCTTTTAAATTTCAATGAAAATAAGATAGAGATGATTGTATTTGGACCTAGACCCCTCCTGCTGAGCTCGGTCCTTGAGCCATGTATATTATGTGTACAAATGTGCTATTGTTCACTTTATTTGTTAATGTTTGCTATAGATATTTGATTCTGTAATGTAAGTTGTAGGTGTAGTGATTTGTCTCGGGGTGAACACCATAGAACCCCAGCTGTGTTAGTGTACTGATGACGATATTGCTAATGACCCTGAGAGTCTGCACGGTGCTGCTAACTGGTGCATAGTTGCTAGACGGCTGCAAGAGAGTTAGCTCGCAGGAATACTGCTATCTACTCCACATGTTTGTGTGTCAGTGACAAGTAAGCTGTTAATTCCATATGCTTGTTCCAGGTAGGGTAGGAGATCCTAGGAAAAAAGGTTCGAGCAAGCTACGTTTTGAAAATACACAATTCAAAAATCCAAAACCCTTTCTTCAGACTTCCCCCTGAAGCCACACCTATAAAAAAATGCTAGGCTTGTTCCCAAAGGTTCTCAAGGACTGGGCAGCTTCGATTCACTAACACTCTGCTCTTGCTCCGCGCTGTCAAATTTTTTTCTTGGAAGTAGCCTTGCCCCCCAAATTTTTTCTTTTCCGACTCAGTATAGGCACCTTTTCTGCCATAATGACCCTTATGTTTAAGTGTGTACTGTATTTTGATGTAGTAAGTTAGCTAAGCTCTGGCTCTCACTTTGTTGCCTCTGCAAGTGCTCCAAGCCTCTGCTTTTATTATTTATTTATTTATTTTTTGTGTTAGAGCATTTAATTAATTGGTGGCAGTTGGGGTGTGAAGGGAATTTTAATCAATATAGTAAAACAACTCTCCTGGAAAACATTTAAGGTAGGGCTGGACGATATGGCCAAAACTTTTATCACAATATATTTCTTAATTTCGGTCAATACGATATAATTCCGATATCGATATAAACAAAAAAGTCTCAGAAAAATGCCAAAAATGCTACAACAGATGCTGTAAAACTAAAAATTATTTTGCCAAGTCTATGAAACTCCTCCAGTATAACATTTTAGAAATAAAAACTGTACAATAAATTAATGTTAACCTTTTATTTGTATTAGCAAGGCTAAATTAGCCTTCAAACAAAGAAATTTTAAATCACCATCAAAGGTCAAATAAAACTTTTACCTTTCTCAATATTAATATCTTTAACTTTAAACTACAGCACAGGCTTATTATGTCATTCTTAAAGATTTTAACAACAGTGCTTCAACTGTTTTCATTTAAAATAATATTTTAATTAGTCTGGAACATGTCAACACTTTTTATGTTTTTAATTATTTTTGTCCACACTCTTCATTAATAGACGTTAATATCTGACGGTAAACCAGCGCGGGATCCTCCAGCAGCAGCTTTGTACGTTTCACTTCCAGCCTGGTGATGAAACAGCTGATCTCCTGCTCTGATGCAGCAGCTGCTGCGTGAGGACAAGTCTGCGTAACACCGGGTCCTCTTTGAGAAATGTAAAACTACGTTACAGTCCCCAAAAGTCTCCAATAATACCAGAAAAAGTCACTAGAGGGGAGTGAAAACGAACAGGACACAACTGCTGCTGGGCCTGGCCGGGCTCATTGGTCAGCTCTGTGTCTGTGGTGTACGTCATCACTTACGTAGCCACTGTGTTGAAACGCTGTAATCATATACTGTATGTATCTCAAAATGTTTTCAAAACTCATATCTCCATTTTTGAATAAAAGTATATTGCGATATATATTGATATTAAATTATTGTCCAGCCCTACTTTTTAATGTTTTATATGTGGGAAAATGCTTGTATTCACTGTCATTTGCAATGTGAGTTGTGGCTAATGGAAGCTACTCATGCTAGCCAGCAGACACATGGAGCTCGGCTTTATTTTGGCCTGAATTATATTTTTTTCTGCAGATATTGTGTGGAATTAAGTCAGTAGCTAACTGAGTACTGTCTGGCTAAGCTTAAATATATATCTGTTCATATCTCAGTTGTGTACCATATAAGACAGCATGTTATAAGCAATTGTAATATTTGTTTTTGTTATTTGCATTCTGTTTACTTACAGATAAAACACACACAGACACACGCGCAAACCACACGCACATGCACCCATATCCACCCACTCTGAAAAGATGCCCATGGATGAAATACAGACCAGTTGAATCAACTGTCTTGTCTCATCATTTCTTCACCAATCACCTTCATCCATGCCTACAGTCACACAGCTAAAGAGACGTCCTGGCCTCAAGTAGTGTTCTGGCTGACAACCTATGAGAGGGGTGATAATTACATCTGGCACCTTACAGTTCTTAGCACCTCAGCTACCTCGTCTACATTATGCCTACATGTTTCAATGTTGGTTTTAATAGACATGGATTGGTTGATATCCTGTATTTGACTGTCTAAGGACAGTCAAATCAACGCCACAATTAAGTCATATTTTTATCATTTAAGAAAGGTGGCAAAGATTCAACCTTTTCTTTCTAGGCAGTAGTTGGAAATGGAAATTCATGCCTTTGTATCATCATGGCTGCATTACTGTAATTCCTGCTGTTTTGGTGTAAGTCAGTCCTAACTCGCACGTCTGCAACTAGTTCAGAACACCACTGCATGGCAGTGACAGAAATCTGAAAAAGAGTGTTTGTTCTATTGTTCAGCACTTTGGGCAACTGCTATATAAATAAACTTGAACTTTAACTTGAGAACACATCACACCTGTCCTGGCATTGCTCCACTAGCTGCTTGTACACATTAGAGTTTATTTAGAAGTCCTTCTGTTTGCTTTGAACGTTTTAAATAGTGTTGCCCCAAGACCATTTACATGTCCCACTCAACCCTCAGGTCAGCTGGCGACACGCTCCTGGTCGTCCCATGTTTAAAAGCAGAAGTGCGGAGGAGACTGGTCCTTCCCTATCGGTGTGTCTAAATATGGAACAATTTGCCTTTTCATAGTCGATTAAAGCCCGCCTTAAAACTCACTTTTATTGGCCTTCAACTGCTCTTGAGACTTAATCTTACTTAGCTTTTTTTATTGTTTATATACTTAATGTTATATAACTTTTATTCTTTGTACTGAATTTTATTTATCTTATTTAATTTTTATGCTTTTATTTGATCTCTGATGTACAGCATTTTGTTTCAGCTGTGTCTGAAGTTAAAGCACTTTATATACAAAGTCATGGTGATAATGATGATGAAAGGTCAACTTCCACATCCCAGTCATGACCGTGTTTAACGGCAGCCCTACCGAGAGTTTTTATTAACTGTTTTGCTTAATGCACAGCTGAAGAGGGACATGAACTAAACAAAACTACCAAAAACAAATAAAACCAAACAAGCAAACATTGGTGCCTGTCTGCAGGACATCTACACAAAGCACCACCTGAGCTGAGTAGACTGTATCGTAAAGGACTCATTTCATCTCTTTCATGATACAGAGACATCATAACAAGAACTGCTCAGATAGTAAACAACTTCTTTCTTACAGCAGTCAGGGGATGTGACTCTAGTGGTGGATTTAGTTTTTATATGACTTATATTAACTGATAAATAAAAAATCCATTTATTTCAGTGAATGCTTTTTACGTCTTTAGTATCATAATTCAAGTGCAGAGTAATCTGATAGACTTCAGTAATAACCCCCCACTGTCTGAGATAGAAGGCATGAGGTTAGTCAACTGTTCTGAGAGGTGAAGTCACTTATACACGACACATGTAGAGAGAAAGTTGACAAAAGGAGGAAGTATAAGAGCATATTTTACCTCAAATCAAAAGCTCTTTAGTTTTTAAACCTA
This sequence comes from Melanotaenia boesemani, assembly GCF_017639745.1. NCBI lineage: Eukaryota > Metazoa > Chordata > Actinopteri > Atheriniformes > Melanotaeniidae > Melanotaenia > Melanotaenia boesemani. The sequence goes on along the minus strand of NC_055686.1, from coordinate 38,472,246 downwards.
ACAAAGTATTTAATTTGCCTTAATCAAATCGAGTGGTTTACACAGGTTTGTTAACAGCTAGCTTACTCGCTGACATTTATCTCATTAATCAATCAATCAGACATGTCAGTGGGCTTGGTTTACAATCAATAACAGCACAGGCAATAGCACTCTTCTGTTCACATGAATCAGACACCCTATGATGCTGTTAGCCAACAATTTCTCAAAATATCAGGATAAGAACAACATAAAACATGATTTGTATTCATTCAACATTGAACCCGGCTGTGGGAACGCAATGAGCTGACATTTTATAAACCATATCCACGCCCTAACAGTCCCATCCTGACCAACACCCGTTGGTGGACATGAGGCTAAACAATCCATCTTCCCAGGTTTTTAAGCTCTTCAGGTTCAAAGAACAGAGGTTTCCCAATATTCTGTACAGGCATTACAGGCAGGTTTTATACAATAGTCAACAATGGTAGTTCTTTTTCTAACTTCGCTCGGTGTTTCACTATGGGAAATCGCCTTGGCGTGACCAACCACGGAAGCTCCAATGACATCACGTCTGTCAGTGACAGACCGGTCAAGCCGTGCCCGAGGCCCAGCCCCCTCATATTAACACGGCCGACCGACCCCTCCTACTCATTCTCGCTTTCTTCCCGTGAGAAACTACTCGCTCCCTCAGCGCGTTCCAGGCTACATGGTTAGCTGCTTAACAGTTCACAGGCGTCCCGTCAAGGAGTACGTTGCCGAACGCAGTTTCTACCTAGTCAGGATTGTGCCGAGTAAGTACTTCGTAGGAAGTAATCAGTTTAGCTGCGCAGTAAAGAGCAGTGTCCGCGTCAGGGTGAGCTGTTCCCTTGGCGAACCGGCGTAATTGCTCGGTTGTAGCACTAGCGTGTGTCTGTGTAGCTAAAGCTAACACGTCAAGGCGGGCTGAAGTGGTAGCAGTTCGGTGACTCGAATTAAGCTAACGTGTCACGACGAGCTAACTCGTACAGCTGCTGATAGCTAGGTTTTAGCATTGCTGCTAGCGTCAGCGTGGATACAGGCTAACATGTTGTGACGAGTCTAGTCCTTTAACCTGTCTTGGCCTATTTCCCCTTTCCTTTAGTATGTCTAGGGATGTCACCCCCGCCAAAGGGTCGGAGCCCAAGGCCAAGGAGGTTGTATCCCGCCCGTGTCCTGCGTCATGTGGTTCGACCATCTCGAGCAGGGACCCTCACCCGATGTGCATAGCGTGCATGGGCCCTAAACACGCCCAGGCTTCGCTGGCTGACCCACAATCATGTTCTCACTGTGCTTCAATGCCTGAGAAAATTTTGGAAAGGAGGTTGAGAGTAGCTGTGGCTAACAGTCAGGACCCCTGTCTGGCAGCCGCCACTCCCAAGCCCGACGTCCATCAGCCGCGAGTCTCTACGAGCTGGGCGGACATGATGGACACTGAATCCCAGGTTATGCCCCCGTTGTTCAATGACCTAGATCATGGGGAGCTGGGTGTTGAGGACGCAGAGTGTGATGCTGACTCTGACCTCCTCGACATGGTGGATATGGAGGAAGAAGAGGATGACGATTCTTTTCCACCCCAACAGTCGAGGCCACCTAGCGGTGCCGAGGCTGCTCCACCGATGGACAGCGACTTGTATGAAGTCTGTAAGCGTGCTGCTGCCAAACTGGGAATTGCATGGCCTGCAGCCCAGGGTGCAGAGGGGACAGAGCTGGACCTGTATGATGGTAAGAGGCTCCCGCCGGCTCAGCCTCCACCCAAACAGCTCTTACCAGAAGTGCCAGCCTGTATGAAGGAGATGAACCGTTACTGGCCATCCCCTTTCAAGAGCAAGCTCCCAACCAAGGGCTGTTCCAAGCTGGAGATTCAGGGGCTGAGTGAGCTGGGTCTGGCTGGACCCCCAGCAGTGGAGCCTTCAGTGGCATACCACCTACATCCTAACCGCAGGTCAGTTTCAGCCTCATCCAGCGTTTCTCTGCCCAGTAAATCAGATCGCCTCACCACGTCTATTTACCAGAGGATGTATAAGTATGCAGCTCAGTCAGTGTGCTCCCTCAACGCTGTCACACTGCTGTCAGCGTACAAGGCTGAGATTCTGGAGGAGATGGGTCGCCAGCTGGATTCCCAGACTCCCAACCCCCTCCTTTGGGATGAAATATGCGTGGTGAATGATCTCCTCCTACGCTCCTCCAGGGGAGCAGTGCAGGGATGTGGCAGCATCATGGGGCTAGCAGTCACAGATGAGAGAGCCCTGTGGCTGAATTTGTCTGGTTTAAGTGATTCTCAGAAGGCTGAGATCATGGATGCAGCATATGACCCCACCAAAGGTCTTTTTGGCCCTGTGCTGGAGAGGATGAAGGAAACCAGCACGTGCAGGAAGCAGGAGGGAGAAGCTTTTGACCTCTGCTTACCGCGCAAACCCCAGCCTCGCCCACCTCAGCCTCCCAGTGCTAGCTTTGCAGCATCAGCAGCGAGGAGGAAATCCGGCAGCACCAGGATGTAGAAGCCTGGGCCAGCACAGCAGGCAGGCCACCAGCCCAAGGCAGAGGGCTCAAAGCCTTGGAGAAAACACTCCTTTGCAGCAGTGGCTGCCAGGAACAGGCCATCTTCCCACCCCGGGGAAGGGAAGAAGAAGCGTGCAACCTAGCACAGCCTCCTCAGCTTTTTCTTCCTCCACCCAAAAGAAGGAGGGAGGAACACAGTCCCTTAGTTCTAAGTTTGGAGGCTCCCATTGTTCCAGGTTCTTCAGGAGCCCTCCTTCAGTCTCTCTCCTCACAAATGATGGGAGTGAAGACTCAAGGGCAGGTTACACAGTGTCACCAAGCACTCATTCAGTGTCACCAAATGTCTCCAAGGTTTCTGTTAGTGCCACCAAACACTTTACAGCACCTTTGTTCTATTAAAGAATGCATTTCTGCATCCAAGCAAGTTGCCGAGGGCAGAATGCTCCCCAAAAATAAAAAACACAAAAATAATCGAACTGAAAAGGGAACCCCGCCTGGGTCCGCTGTCCCCAGAAGGGGGAGCTCACTCTCCTCCGGCGGAGAGCTCTCGCCGTCGCGGAGTGGTGACGTCACTCGAGGGCGACGACATGGGACCTCTGGCTTCTCGGGGGGAGAGGTGGCGCACATGCGCAGTTCACTCTTGGGTGTTGTCAACGGTTGCCAAGGGTTACAGACTGCAGTTTGCTATGAAACCACCCAAATTCAACGGTGTGTTAGCTTCTGTAGCAAACGGAGCGTTGGCTCATGTTCTGGAAGAAGAGATTGTGTCGTTATTAAACAAACACGCAATCAGAGTGGTTCAGAGCGTAGAAATACATCAGGGCTTTTATTCCCGGTACTTCCTCATTCCAAAGAAGGGAGGCTCATCCCTGCAGCCTATTCTGGACCTCCGTGTATTGAACAAACACTTAAGAAAATACACGTTCAGAATGCTAACACACAAAGTGCTCTGCCGCTCGGTTCGTCCAAACGACTGGTTTGTGACGATCGATTTAGCAGATGAGTATTTTCACATTGCCATTTATCCAGCACACAGGAAATTCCTCAGGTTCGCCTATCAAGAGGCGGCCTACGAGTTTCAGACAATCCCTTTCTGCCTTTCGTTAGCTCCAAGGGTATTCAGCAAGTATGTGAAAGCAGTGCTGTTTCCTCTGAGGAACAACGGCATCAGGATATTTTTGTACATAGACGACTATCTCATTTGCTCTCACTCTCGGGAACAGGTGATCAAAGATTCCGTTACGGTGCTGAATCACCTCAAAGACCTCGGTTTCAGAATAAACGAGGCAAAGAGTTTCCTGGAGCCGGCACAATGCACAGAGTATTTAGGGCTCAGTATAGACTCCCTCTCGTATCGCGTCAGGCTATCGGAGGCGAGGGTGACGGCATTCAGTCAGTGTCTCGTGCTTTTTCAGCTGGGGAAAGTAGTGAGTTTCAGACTATGCCTACGGCTTCTCGGACTCATGGCGTCCGTGATATTTGTGGTGCAGCTGGGGCTGCTTATGATGAGGGAGCTTCAGCGATGTGTGGCATCTCTGCATTTGAGCTCTCAGCGTCATCTGCACCGCAGAGTGAGGATAACGGCGCAGTGCATTTCAGCACTCCCGCCGTTGAGAGACCCGACGATGTTAACGTCGGGCATACCTCTGGGGGCAGTGTCGTCCAGGGTAACCATGACGACGGACGCTTCTCTTTCGGGGTGGGGTGCGGCGCTTCTGGGCAGGACAGCCAACGGCGTGTGGCCCCAGCGGATGGCGCAACTTCACATAAATGTTCTGGAGATGCATGCAGTGTTTTTGGCACTCAAACATTTTCTGCCCCATCTTTACGGCCGTCATGTCTTAGTGAAAACAGACAACTCCACTGTGGTAGCTTATATCAACCGCCAGGGAGGCACACGGTCTCTGCAGCTGCACAGGTTAGCTCAGAAGTTAATTGTGTGGAGCAGTACAAGGTTCCTGTCCCTCAGAGCGACCCATGTAGCTGGGATTCTGAACAGGGGAGCGGACCTTTTGTCCAGGGGGAACCCGCTGTATGGAGAGTGGAGGCTCCACCCACATGTGGTGGCACAGATTTGGCAGAGATACGGCCAGGCAGACGTAGATCTCTTCGCCTCTCGGGAAAACACTCACTGCCCACTGTTCTTCTCTCTGTCGGACGTGAGCGCACCTCTGGGCGTCGACGCTCTGGCCCACCAGTGGGCAGATGCTCTGCTGTATGCCTTTCCGCCTCTCAGCCTGATTTCTCCGACTCTGGCCAGAGTGCGGGAGCAGGGGCTAACACTGATTTTGGTGGCTCCTCGGTGGCCGTCCAAACACTGGATAGCAGAGATAATACAGCTTCTGGCAGGCAAACCATGGCCACTCCCCATACGCAGGGATCTTCTCTCCCAGGCCCGGGGCGAGATTTATCACCCTCATCCAGACCGTCTGTCTCTTTGGGCCTGGCCAGTGAGAGGTGGAACCTGAATGCTGGGGGCCTGCCTCCAGAGGTCATTGACACTATTCAGAATGCTAGGGCTTCCTCCACCCGCTCCCTTTACAGTGGTAAATGGCAGATTTTTGAGGATTGGTGCCAGCCTAGGGGCATTATCCCTTTTCAGTGTTCAGTGGTGGAATTGCTCTGTTTCCTACAGGAATTGTTGGATAAAGGAAAGGCTTTCTCCACAATTAAGGTTTATTTGGCAGCAATTTCAGCTTGTCATGTGGGTTTTGGTGATAAGTCGGCGGGGCAGCACCCTTTGGTGTGCCGCTTCATGAAGGGGGCCCACCTCAAGCTCCCAGTGTCTAGGCCACTGGTGCCATTGTGGGATTTGTCGCTGGTGCTGGACGCCCTTTCTAACCACCCTTTCGAGCCCATGGAGGCAGTAGGGTTGAAATTTCTTTCGATTAAGACAGGTTTGCTTCTGGCTCTGACCACTGCAAAGCGGATGAGTGACTTACAGGCTTTGTCAGTCCATCCTTCTTGTTTACAGTTAGCCCCTGGGCGGGCAAAGGTGCACTTACAACCTAATCCGGCATTTGTGCCTAAGGTGATGGGGCATTCTTACAGATGTCCGTCTGTGGAGCTGGTGGCTTTTCACCCTTCACCATTTTCTTCGGAGGAGGACGAGCGGCTTCATACCCTGTGCCCTGTGCGGGCTCTGGGGGTGTATGTGGATAGGACAGCTGGGTTCAGGAGAACCGATCAGTTGTTTGTGTCTTGGGCCACTCCTCATAAGGGTAAGCCGTTGTCTCGTCAGAGACTGTCACACTGGATAGTGGAGGCCATTTCTGTTGCTTACAGATGTAAGGGCTCCCAGCCTCCTCAGGGGGTGAGAGCCCACTCTACTAGAAGCATGGCTTCATCGTGGGCCTTATTCAGAGGAGTGTCAGTTCAGGACATTTGCACAGCAGCAAGTTGGGCAACACCTCACACGTTTGTGCGTTTTTATAGGCTCAATGTTGTTCGTCAGTCACTGTCTCACGCTGTGCTGGAGGCAGGTGTTGCTGATCTAGGGTAAAGGTCTCTCTTTACTCATTGAAGTTCACGGCGTCAGGGAGCTGATGCAATTCGGGAGTGGGCTATATCTCCCATAGTGAAACACTGAGCGAAGTTAGAAAAAGAACGTAGGGTTACTTGCGTAACTCCTGGTTCTTTGATAACAGAGTGAGGTGTTTCACCAACACTTCCCTCCTTGCAGGGCACGGAAAGAAACCTGCTTAGAATGAGTAGGAGGGGTCGGTCGGCCGTGTTAATATGAGGGGGCGGGGCCCCGGGCACGGCTTGACCGGTCTGTCACTGACAGACGTGATGTCATTGGAGCTTCCGTGGTTGGTCACGCCAAGGCGATTTCACATAGTGAAACACCTCACTCCGTTATCAAAGAACCAGGAGTTACGCAAGTAACCCTACGTTTTTAAAAGGTTAGAAATAAATTAAAAATAGCAAAACAAAAGAAAATAAAAACTTCTTTGTGAAGGATATGAGGACCTGGTATGAACGTTTTCATTCCGATCTTGTGTACCCTCAGATGAGCTTTACACCCTTCACAACTCCAAATGACTTGTAATTATTTCAGAGTGGGGCTTTCTCCTGAGAACAACTTTGACTGTGTTGTCTGGTTGGTTGAATTTCCAGAGGCTTACTGATCCGACAGACACCAGATTAACTTTGACGTGTTTGAGCATGGCAACACCCCAAATGTAGTTGTATTTGTTTAAGCCAGAACAGAAGATGAAGATGTACAGCACGGCGAGCCTCCACAGCAAAGGTTATAGCAGGACGTAAAAATGCTCATTATCTGCAGAGATGTTCCATAATACAACACAAGAGAATGGATTACGATGTCTTTCGGTTCCTTGCCGTATATACAGTATTTATTTATTTATTTATTTATTTATTTATTTTGAATACGATCATGTGAAGAGGTGCAAATCTGGGAAGCATGGTAAAACAATAACTGAGGCAGAAAATATCTTCTAGAAAAAGTAATGGTTCTTATGTTCTCCTCCATTGTTTTCGGAGGCTAAGCAGCTTAAGGCTTCTCTCGTAACATATGAACTTTGTGGGGTAAATGCAAACTATGCTTGCTTATGTGATTAACTCCATGTTTCTGAGCAGTTGTAGAAGCAACTAGTGAATAGTTTTCGTTGCCCAGTAGCCTGGTACTAAATACATGGAGGGTATGCCTGTAATTTATTGGCATAAAAAACAGAATTATGTATCGTTCTGCACCTCATCCCCTGACGGACACTTGAACTTCTGCTAGATGTTGACATTTTCACATTTATGACTCTCCGCAGTGTCCGTAGTTATAATAACGTGCTTAAACGTGAGGTTCCAATAGAGCTCTACTCGGTTGCTTGCATTACATTAGCGCACTACTAGACGTGAGTCTTACACACTTGGGGCTTTAAGTATGAGGAGGAGACTTATATCCATAAAACGTCTGATGGCTGGAAATTTACTGTCAATTAATGTTGCCTGAATGCATATAGCAGTACTTTTAATGCTGTTAATTATGATTAATCGTAGAAAATCACATGATTATTTGTTATAAAAAATTGTTGTAAATACAATATTTCAAAATGTTCAGACCTGCAGTTAAAGCACATTAATGTGACGTATTAATGGAATTTTATTCTGGATCAGCAGCTGAAAAGTTAATACTTGACCTGCACCCATGACATCGCATCTCCCAGCATTACAAAGCTAATGTTCAGATTCATTTATGAGATTATTAACCTATTATTATTATTAAGACATAAAGAAGTAGGGAAGACATTTACTGTATTCAGCAAAATGATCACATGAATGTGCCAAACAACAGTCCAAGTGTGTGTATCACCCTGAACAATAAAGGCATGAATCCAAGGAAGAAACAGTGCTGAAGTATGTGATAATTCCTCATTTTTTCTATGTTGGAATTGTTTTGAAAGGGAAAACACCCATAAGGTCTCAGTAAAAATATTTTTAGATCCTGAATGTCTCAGTCTTTATCTACTATGCAACATTAGTACCATGTAGGCTTCTTTTGTTTTAGTAGCAAAAATCAAAAGTTAATTAATGTGGAATAAGTATTACTTCTCTTCATCAGTCTTAGATGATGAGAGACTGAGTTTAGCTTCAATTACAGGAAAGTGATAAATAAAAGAATTAACAGAGTACCATGCAAAAGTCTTGATCCACTGTTTCTCTATATTTTGCTTCCAAGGAGCCAGATTTCATTGTTATCTTTTAAAGTGGTTTTTGGAAATTAGATCTACAGGTTTTCTGAAGGTCTTTCAAAGTTTTTTCTTTGGACATTGACTGTTTTTTTTTGTTTGTTTCTTTTTTTTTTTTTTGTTGTTGTTTTTTACTAATTAACTGACAAAAATTTGTAGCTGATCATTCTCAAACAATCCACAGACCTACAAATTATACCAACACAACAAGGTTTTCAAACCTGTCTTAAATCTACACAGAACCACATTTTCCTGGTTTTTATGAAGAAATTAGATATTAGGTTAGTTGTTAGAAGAAATTAGGTTAATTATTAGGTTCCCAAATAAGCAGAAGAACTGGGTGGAAATTGTTGGCACCAGTTCTTATGGAGTAAAGAATTCTAGACCTCAACATTATTGGAACATGAACTTGACAGAGAACAGAAAAAAGGAAGCTAAAATCTCTCAGGAGAACTAGAAAAGTAGTCCAGAAGACTAATAAAGACAATCATGCTTTTAATTTCCTTCTTTAAGTGCACCTTGCTTTTCCCAGGTTGGACCTTGTTTTACCTTCAGAGTCACCTTAATTCTTGGTGTCATAGATTCAACCAGGTGGTGGAAACCGTCCTCAGAGGTTTTCTCCATATTGACATGACAGCATCACACAGTTGCTGCAGGTTTGTCGGCTGCATCCATGACGAGTCTCCCGTTCCACCACATCCCAAAGCTGCTCTACTGGACTGAGATCTGGTGGCTGTGGAGGCCGTTGGAGTCCAGTGAACTCATCATCATGTTCTAGAAAGCAGGTGGAGATGATTCGAGCTTGGTGGTAAAAAAAAAGTACATAAATGTAAACAACACATATAAAGACAATCACACCAACATGTTTACAACACCGCCCTGCCACTGTGACGTTTCTCATTAAATATGAAATAACCCAGTCAGCTGTTCCTTGCACATAAAAAAACACAGACACCCCCCCTGAAGTTGCCCCCTCTGTTTCCTCAGTTTCCTGTTGATAGCAGTGACACCCGGTGTGGTCTTCTGCTGCTGGAGCCCATCTGCTTCCAAGCTGGTTGTATTGTGTGTTCAGAGATGCTGTTCTGCAGACCTTGGTTGGAACCAGTGCTTTTTTGACTTCCTGATGCCTTTCTACCATCTCCAAGCAGTCTTCCAGTTCTCCACTGACATCAACAGGGTAATCTGGTTCGGACAACTGCTGCTCCCTGGATATTTAGTCTTTCTCAGACTATTCTCTAAAAACCCCAGAGATGGTTGTGTGTGAAAATCCCAGCAGATCAGCAGTTTCTAAAAGAAATATGAAGATCAACAACCATGCCACATTCAAAGTCGTATAATCCAACTTCTTCCTCATTTAGATACTCATTTTGAACTTGAGTAAGTCATCTTGTCCATTTCTACATGACTAAATGCATTGAATTGCTACTTTTTGATTGTTAACATAAATATCAGCCAATCAGCTGAACAAGTGTACCTGAAAAATTGTCAGTGTGTTTGAGTTGGTTGAGATGATAAATAAAGGTGCTCAAACCAAATATTGACTTACAAGGTTGTTACAATTATAGAGACTCATAAATATCATAGGATAAAAGATGATCACTCAGAAGAACTTTGTTTTGATTTGCAGTGACCCTGTTCTCTAAAGCAGACAAGTGGGCCAAACCGTGGCAGCAAAAATACCCCCTAAGAGCTAACCAGAGCTAACCAGAGCTAACCAGAGCTAACCAGAGCCATCGCATGACCTCACTGTGCTGGTCAGGGGTTCAGATTTTCTCCTTTAATTTGTCACCAGTCTGTAGCTCTCAGACTAAAGGCAGTTTGACTTTAGCTTCCAGTCAGCTAAACCCTTTCACACTTGCTACATAGGAAGAGACAATGATGAGACTTGATAGACAGCGTGTAGTTCTAGTGTTCTCTAATTATTTTAGTGACTGTAGAAACTTTTAGCAGCTTTCCACTGGCTTTAGTTGGTGGAACTGATTGTTAAACTCTTTTCTCTGACCTGTGAATCAACGCTGCTCTTAAACGCTTTGATATGAGACAGGGCTGTTAGAGGTTAGGGAAGGAAAATGAGCAGCAGTCTTTTGCGTTGAACATTTATTCACCCCGAACTCCTTAATAAGTGGAGTTTCTCACCTTCTGTGATGAGTCACAGTTCGGAGGAGGTGAGGAGGAAGGACTCAAATGCAGGACTATGAGGCAGGAAGCTGGCAGATGTAGGAACTATGATTTATTTTAGGAAACTAAAGGTGCTGACTGGAATAACAAGTTCTTGACCCAAAATTAAATGACTAACAAAACTAATAACTGACTATAGACAAACTGGTGAATTACTATGATGAAGAAATCGACACATCTGGAAACGACAGACAAGGATCAGGGAATGAGTGAAGGAAACCAAGGAATATTTTACCTGGGGAAGAAAATTAAAAATGAGCAGGTGTAGCAATCAGAACTGAAAACCAGAGGCCTGTACTAGGAAATTTTCTCTCGTGGAGGTACAGTAACTTGTGGGTTAACCCGGGGTTTTCCATCCTATGGCGCTGGTTCAGATCTTACCGGGGTAAATCACCATGCTAACTTACACTGAATGGCTAACCTGCTCCAGTGCTGCTTTTGGCAGCATCTTAGTTTTAGTCTAGTTTTAGTCTTCAGAATGAAAATGTTTATTAGTTTTAGTCACGTTTTAGTCATTTTTAAGTTAGATAGTTTTATACTAGTTTTAGCTGACGAAAACTCAAAAAGGTTTTAATCTAGTTTTAGTCAAAAAAAGAATTAGCTTTTTAACAAATTAATTTAGGTCAATAATACGTATTAAAAAGTGGAATCAAGGTTGACAGGTTATAACAAGTAATTAATAAAACAAGTTAACCTTAATGCTTTTACATAATAACCAGATCCTTTACCAGACTGAAAGCTTTAGCCGAGACTTTCCCATCAACAGGGATGAAATGCTGCCGTGTTACTTAACTGCTGCTGGACAGAAACTTTTATTTCTATATTTCACCTTTTTTCATGAATCCATGCCCGACTTCATCATACAAACATGTCACACAAGAAAATAGCAGCTCTATAAGTTCAACATATAGCAACACATTGTGAGCTTGTTGTTTGTTATTTTCATCAATAATTAGAAAATTAAAAGGAATGTTTTTAGACTTAAAAAGTTTACCAACCAGCAGCAGATGCTTTCTGATCTACTTAGGGTGATGCTTTGTACAGACAAAGTTCTAACTGTGGAATCAATTACTCCAAAAAAGCAAAGAGCAACAACATCCTGACTTTGGTAACTGTGGCTTTATTTCTGAGACTTTTCTGAAGTGTAAAACTCCACCCTGAACACACACATGTCCAAAATATGAGCAAAGGATGAGGAACACATGCTCAACATGACCTGGTCTGCCAGTGGAATTATGATGGATTATAGTTAATATATGTGGATATATCCGTCGTATCTGAGATATCTGTCTGGGTTGGCGACGGACAGTGCAGTCTTTCTTGTGTTTCACCCCATTAACAAGTGTAGAGAGGAGCGTAGGGAGTTCACCCCAAGCGAATGCTACTTCGGCCCTGGAGAAGAAGGATCTCCCCTGTGTGTTCCGACCACGGTCAGAAGAGGAAAACGGGAAAGGTTAACATATGAACGAATAAGCTGCTTGTCTGTGTGACGCTGCACGTCAGGTGGTGGGCGTGGCCAAGGTGCAGCAGCATTGCTGACTGACAGATTGAGCTCACAATAGACAGAAATGTCGTGTTTTTAATGTCGGACAATCAGCCTTGAACATTTCGTCTCGTCAACGAAATCTCACAAACTTCTTGTCATGTTTTCATCATCAGAGCCATTTTTAGCTCGTCACCATCTCGTTATGAAAAAAAGGTTCGTCAACAAAATAAATTCATCATTGTCATTGTTGACGAAAACAATACTGACCTGCTCCAAATCAACCAATTAATCAATTTTTACGTATATAGTGCTTTACAACACTCAAAGGTGACCAAAGTGCTTTCCAATAAAACCAGTGGAAACACAAAAAATTATGAAACAAGAAGTACATCAATACAATACAATAAAATAACATAATATGTCACAGTATTCCTAAGTATCAAAAGCCAGACTGAATAAATATGTTGAGTCTAGACTCAGAAAGACCCGGGTCAGTTAAAGTGCACATATTAGAGAACCGAAGCATGTTATGTTCTGAATAAGAGATCAACGAGTAAAGAAGCACCACCTCCTGACTAATCAGTTCTCTTGGAAAAATGGACTGCCTATTTTTAGAACATCCTGTTCACGTTTGTACGTGGATCATGAGATGAGAGCTTAGGAGAGAGAGCTTTTAGGGATGGATGCATCCTTTTGATGCCTCAAAAGAACTCCATGGAAAATATAAAGGAAAGGAAGGATGCTGAGGAAGCACTCTGCCTGAAACTTCGGTGCTGTAATAAAGTGACATCTTTTGTCCTGGATGATGTGTTTGAATTCTTTGTATTTTTGAAGAATAATTGTCGGCTTCTCCCCTGGAAAGTGGGCTGCTCTGCAGGGTTTCTCCATGCTTGAGATTGGTCAGATGCTGTAAACACCACTGCTATTATTGGTGGGCGTACTGATCGAGATGGGAAAACCATGGGTTGATTACCGATTGGATAACCAATTTCGTAGTACCACTTATTAGCGAATGGCTGGTGTAAGTCTACCCAGGTCGCAGAGAAATTTCCCCGGCATGTTAATCCCGCTTCGTGGTACAGGCCTCTCATGAGGAAAACAGTGATAAGTTTAATTGGATGAACAAAGAGGCACACTATAAAAATACAAAGAAATAAAGACTGACCAAAATTGAACCTGATCAGAACATCTCACTCAATGAATGAAAACCTCTTATTTTATTGCCCTTTCACAGTGGAGGGGCTCTTTGCTGTTGCTGGTTCCTGAATCTAATTTTGAATTTGCCTTCGTATACAGGCCAAAAGAAAATTGGTTTGGAACCTGAAAAGTCGGGGACCAAAACAGTGGCTCTTCTGGATTCACCTGAACACCGGGCAATGCATAACCTTAGTTTCCGTAACTTAAAAAAAACAACACCAGACCAATATGCCCAGCTGTCAATATTTACACAGTGATTAATTACACGCTATGTTTCAGAAAAGTTAAGAAACCAAAACACAACAATGCCAGACCAAATAAATCAATAATATTTTCAATAACCTTAAGAAAAAGAGAGAAGCAATGCTAAGTAAAACAGTTAAAGGCATGGGCAAAAGTGGATAAGGATGTTGTGTTACATGTCCATTCTTCAAGCTGCTGGACAGCCACCCCAGCAGCCACCATTAAAGAAGTCGACTATTACGCTAGAGAAATGAATGTAGCGTAACGCCTGAAAGTTGCTGCATTATGTTGCCTGGCAACCAATTTAAATTGCACTGTACTGGTTTTTTTATGGAGTAGTAGCCTAGTGGTGGGCTTGGGTCTGGAGGATGTGGGTTCAAGTCCCTAGGTTGGCAACAGGGGTTAACCACTGTGGGCCCCTGAGCAAGACCCTTAACGTCTCTCCACTGCTCCCTGAGCACTGAAATATGGCTGCCCATCCACCCACAGAGATGGGTAAAATGCAAAGCCTCCCAATCAGAATTAATAAAGTATCAGTTATTATGTAAGCTCATCTTGACATGAATTCAAGAAAGTACAACATAAAACCAACAAACAGACTAAGGAAATAGAACATGACTAGAAAAATAATTGCTTCACTCAGAACAAAAAAAAGCTAAGAGACTCTATCAGCATCATGATGGAAACCGACTTTAATGTGTACTTTAAATGATTTTGGTCCCTACTTTAATGTTTTTATAGAAACTTGGGACAGCCTTGCCAATCTGCAATAAAACTAGTGATTAAAATTGAGTTTTGTGACATAAAACGGAATCATCCAGCCTTACACTGCTTTTTTCCCACTGTGTGTTCCCACTACCAACAGTCATTAATGGCTAACTGCAGCAAAAAGACAAATCTATGATAATTGGAAATCAATATCTTTTCAAACAGCAGCTACTTTGTGTTCACATCTCAGGCAAATTAGTGAACAGTAAAAAAGAAAGATTAGCTAATTTGAAACAAATGACCTTGATCAATACAGCATTCATTCAGGAGGTAAAGAGTCAAAAACTCAGAAGACTTAATAAAATAGAATGAAGTTATTTAAGCTGACTCTGCTACTCATTTTTAAATAGTAAATAACCAGTAATGTGGGTAACAAATAGAATATCTTCTGATTGATTTCTAAATTTGAAAAGTTGTGGGAGCTTGTTGAATATTCAACTCTTAGTTTTCATTGTCAGTGTATTCAGACACTGTACAAACCACCTTACAGACCACAAGTAGCACACACGTCTTTATAAACTAAAGTGTAGGTAAGTTTGAATCTAAGTATACACAAATACCGATGCACACATACACAAACCAACACGTATGCATACTGCCCCTTTCAATCTGCATCAAAGCTGTTCATGCTTTGAATAAAAAGAGTGAGCTATTTTCATCTGACACCCCAGTGTGGCTCTCAAGTCGCCCATGTTAACAGTAATATGGACTGACAGATGTGTGTGTGTGTGTGTGTGTGTGTGTGTGTGTGTGTGTGTGTGTGTGTGTGTGTGTGTGTGTGTGTGTGTGTGTGTGTGTGTGAGTGTGTGTGTGCGGGTGTGGGGTTAGACAGCAGGGGTGTGTTGCAGTGGGCTCCTAACTTACAGCTGCTCACGGTGACAACAACCTGTCTGACTTCATCACTGGTACACAAGCATAGAAACTTATTTTCACTTTCTCTAACCTTTTAGCAGCTTGCCTTTCTCACTGCCTGGGATTCATACATGGCTTGTTTTATCAGATCAGTGTCACACCTAGAAGTAAGAGTAAATTCTTGGAAAAAAATAAAAATACAACTGAGGGCTAAATCAGTTTAACACTGTTAAAGTTTTGCCATTGTTAAATTATCATTGCATGGAGTATGACTCTCCATCTCCTTCCAAAGAGGCTTGTTTTCAAACATTTCTGTATTCTAAAGACTCCCATTAAAAAAGCATCAACTCAAAACACATTTTGTTACCAAGTAATCAGTTTGTTTTCCATTGAATCTGATTCCTAGAAATGTGAACCAGATGTGAGGTATCTAAGCATAGCATTTGTATGGTACACACTCAAGTTTTTACCATATAAGGTTCTCTGTCCTACAGACTGGACTGACAGACGAACATGCATTCTATGCAAATGAGCATCCTATAGGCAAACTCTATGATTGGAGGACACAGGACTGAGGAATTTTCTTTGTTTAAACCCTATATAAGACAGAACGACACATCAGGTCTTTAGGTCTTTGTTCTGGTTTGGGACCTCCAGATTTTGCTGCAGAAATCTGTTTTGATGTCTAAACTTTTGTAATAAACTTCTTTTTATTATTCAAGTCAGCGTCCAGAGACGTTTTTGCCTGAAAGCCATTTTTTCCACATCTCTTGATCTAGATACATCAGATGTATTTCCATGGTCTAATTTAAAGCAAATGAAGTAGCTGCACTGTGTTGAGGGTGAAGGTATTTGCTATATTGCTAGTGGCTGTGATTAAGTATAAGAAGTAGTAGTAGAGAAAAGGGGGTTGAATGAATGAAACTTTATTGTCATTGCAACAGGTGCAACAAAATTTTTTTCCAGTACAAACCAGTCCAAGATTAGACAACAACAACATATAAACAAACAGGTTCAGGCAGACTGAAGCAACAGCCACCGAGCAGCGCCCCATTTTCACAGATGGAAAAGATAACATGAGGGAGAGTAACGGGATGAGGCTAGAAAAAAAGGTGGCCCCAGTGTAGAGATACAAAAAACACACCTCGGTACATGAAAGCACATAATTCAGACATTCACAACATAAGAAACACATGGCAGGGGGGAGAGGGGTCTTCCAACGCAGCTAAGTGAGGACGCAGCTGAACGAGCGCATCCAATCAACCTGCCACCCGGAGTGGAGAGAGGGGGGGGAGGGTCCAACCAAGGCAGTGAAATCATGGGGGAGGTGTGTCTGTAATAGTGTACATGAATGTGCTTGCTTGTGTGCATGCGCGTGTGTGTGTAAGTAAGTATAAATAAGTAAGTGAGCCTGTGAACTTTCTCCCAGTTTCTTTCTCCAGTCTCTGCCCCAGATGATAGTGGGGCGACCTTTGGAGCTGGTCCAGGAAAAGTCCACCACCTGAGTAGATTGGGGGAGGAGGGGCAGAGCATCCGTCTGCATAACATTTCCAGGAGAACTTGATAACCAGCAATCCAAGGCCAGTACAGGGAGCCAGATTAAGATAACAGCATTTGTTTTGGTTCAGGCTAGAGCATGTTTTAGTTTGCCTTGAGTCTTTCAGCGGTCTCACTGGCTCCGAATTTTGGGTCAGTTTCTATCCAGCCGAGCCGACAACTTCTCCAAGTTGGTGTCCACCCCGTGTACGAGCTCCGGAACCGCAGCCAGCTTGCCATTCTGGGCTAGAATAGCATCCAGTTTACGATTAAGCTCCTGCAACACCAAAGTCTGATTGTTCACAGCTCGGCACACACCGGCACAGAAATCCAGCAGCTTGCCAGTGGCCTCCAACAGTGTCCGAAATTTGTGATACACCAGGAAACCGCCTGCTGTAAATAGCAGAAATCCAGTTATCATGAATCCGAATGTGTAGATGTCCTCTGCATCCTCAATGGAAAGTATCGACAGACACATGACCTTCCACACCCCCCAGGAATCCATCACGTATCCAGCTGCGAACATTCGGTTCGAATAAATTTGGTCAATTGCATTGAGATACCAGCTGATCAGATCCATGGTTCAAGATGGTTCAGATTTAGAACAGAAATGCAGAGAGAGGCTCAGATAGGACAGGACAAGTGGCAGGGCAGAGTGTGGGGAGAGAGAGAGAAGAAAAAGCGCCTGCCTTCGTCGAGAGCAGGAAGACCACAAAAGTTTCCCTAAACCTTTAAACATTAATGGATTTGTCACGGCTCTCTGCTAAACATACGTGCCAAGTCTATTATTGATGGAGCAAGCATCCAGAAACTCAGCAGTTCAGATAGGGCAGACAGGAAATCAGACACGGGACATGGGAGCAGTACAAAAGCTTTCCAAAATTTTCCAGAAAAACCCAATTTGTGATAGCTGAACCATGTATACATTACATCATTAATTGGTCAGGGTGACTCAGTGTTTTTTTTTTCATCATGAACGATGAGACGTTTATCCTGGAAGTGGAGAATCACAAGATTCTCTAATTCTCCTGTGATTCGTGATCTCGCAGATCCAGCTAAGCGGACCACATTCACACTTGACATGCTCCCACTGTTGTTTGACCCACCACAGTGGTTGGAACTAAACCGCGGTGCAGAGGTTAGCACTTGTCTCAAGACAAGTGCTTTAGAGAACTGACAGTTCCATGGGGGGACCTCATCGAGGAGGCAAATGACAAACCGGTCCAAGTACAAGGTGCTGGTGGAGCAATGTTGAAGAAGAGGTTGGATGTCACGTAGTGAACCCATTGAAATGGGGTGCTGTGGCTTTGCTGGCAACGTTTATGCAATGCTCGGTATCACGGAGGCTGTGAATATTGTAGGAAAGCCATAAAGACCCTGGAGGCTGCCGAGCCTCCAGACGGAATAGGATCAGGAGGAATGATCACTGGAACTGTGCTGCTGGGACACAAGGCAAGGCCTTATCAACCCTGGCTGGGTCACAGGAGGGAGGGCGTCTGATGTTGAAAGACCTGAAATGCCCGATGATCTCTGGCACATCACTGATGATGTGTCCCAGAGCATCCCCGGATGTATATCCAGTCCTGGCTTTCTTCATGTCCACTTTGGGTTAAAGATTCGTGAAGATTAGGAACGTAAGTCCACTGGAAAGACATCCTATCTCCTGCCATTCCAGGTTCGACTACTTATCTCAGACTTACCTCTAATTCTGTTGGACTGCACCTTTTGTAAATCATTACTCCTGAACTGCAGAGTGAATTTGACCAGACCCAGTGAAACCAGTCTAAACATTCTCCATTGTTGTAAAATAACACTGTACCTTAAGCTGCAATTCACAACCTGTTCACCAAAAATGGGCAATATGGTCTGATGAGCCTCCATTTCAGCTTCACGTTCAGATGGTAGGGTTAGCATTGGAGTAAACAACATGACAGCATGGATCCATCCTGACTTGTATCAATAGTTCAGGCTGCTGATGCTAAGTACAACTAGTACAACTTTTTTCACTAGAGACTACCAAAGCTTGACTCTACTCTGTTTGTAAGGTTGTCCATTAGCATTTTCAACAAGCACTCATGATTGACTGAATCTTTGGTTGCACTGATTCTATGTTCAGTTGTTCAGTGTTATGTAAAGGTTTCAAGAGCCAATCGTGCAAGGGATAAGCTGAGTCTCCAAGGATGTAAAAGCCAGAAGTCACCTCATCAATGTTCCTGATATGAGCTGAGAAGAGGTTTCCATGGCTGGCTGACTCCCACAGTGTGGACAGTCTCAGAACCCTAGCACTACCCAGACCGACAATTTTTAGTGGTAGTTTTGTGAAAAGAGGGCTATCCGAAACAGACAACACACACACCACACACATATACGGTGACAACTTGCAGCAATAACAACATTGTACACAATGATTATTATAAATGAACAACCTAGCATCAGCTACCAACAGTTTGAAGCCACTCATCTGCAACTGGAGAGCAGATTTTCAGAAAACACAACAACACTTCCTCCACAATCATCCTTAACATCGGCTTCCCACAGAGATCTGTTTAAAGTCACCTTCTCTTCTTCTCAAAGCTGACAAATGACTGCTTTGCCACACACATGGGCAGGTTAGCATACAACACAGCTGTGGTGGGACTACTCTCCCACATGGATGAGTTGGAGTACAGGGAGGAGGTGAAACATCTGCAGAGCTGCAGCAAGGAAAACCTCTGCATCGACATGCAGAAAAAGGAGGAGTTGATTGTTGACTACAGAACAACCAGAACCACTCCACCCCTTCCTCTCCATCAATGGAGTGGCTGTTGAGGCGGCCTCCATCTACAATTATCTGGAAGTCCACATCATTGACTGCCTCACCTGAAGCAAGGACACCTCCCATTTGGTGAGGACGGCCCCCAGTTTCTCCTCCTTCTTTGGAGACTGAAGAAAGGAGGCTGAACAGGTCAGTCCTGACAGCCTTCTACTGGGATGCCGTGGAAACCTCCTACATCAGTGTGTGGTAATACAGCTGCTCAGCTCCAGACAGAAAGGCCTAACAAAGAGTGGTGAACTCTGCACAGAAGTTCACCATCAGCAGCCTGCCCAGTATGTGACATTCTGACAAAAAGTAGTAGAGACAGTAAGTACTGGTGGAAAAGAGGCATTTGTGCCAATAGTTTAAACTCCACAGCTTACCTGAGTATTGTTGCTGACCATGTCCATCCCTTTATGACCACAATGTCATAAAGGGATTTGTGTTTTAGAGAGCACAGACTTTAAAAATTCAGAGCCATTGTGATTAATGTCCACACATTGTTCCTGTTTGTTTTTTTTTTTTAAGTAAGGCTATATGTTGTTAATTTAACTTTGGTTTTATTGAAGGACAGGATTCAGCAAGAAAACATTATTTGTGGTGAGAACTCACTTTTGAAAGCATAATTCCAAGAATGGTTTCAGGTGGGGTGGGACAGGGGTCTATGGCTTTTTAGTATTTGCATGAAAGGGGTCCCCAAAAAAGTAGGTTGGGAACCAGTCCAGTAGAGCACCTTTGGGATGTGGTGGAACAGGAGATTCTCATCATGACACCAACTGGGCAACTGTGAGATGCTATAGAGCAAAATCTCTGAAGAATCTTCCTTTTCAATGACTTATTTTTTGGGTAATTAATACACAGCTGAATTTCCCTCAGGGTTTATCAGAATAATTTTCTATTTTCATTAATCTTTGATTGAGCTTTCTTTTTTCACTGCCACATTGTATTTGGTTGTCTCCCCTTTCCTCCTATGACCCATTTTCTCTCAGCAACCCTTCTGTATGTCTATTCTTTCTTTCACTGGTGAGCATGTTACACTTGCACATCTCAGGCCCACACACCTTGTCTAGCTCAGCTGGCAACAAAACACCACTACAGTGCTCGGCAGGAGATCTCCTTCAGAAACATTACCAACAATTGAGGTCACAACACACTCCAGTCAGGTACTTGTCTCAACAGGAATCAGTTGGAATAGTCTAAAAGAAGATGACACAGCTGTGTTTGTCTGTATGCTGCTGAACTCTTTCTGACTTCCAGTCCATGACAAACTGAGGCAATGCATGGACTAAAGATGAAGTTTGGTATCTGTAGATTGATGGTGACTGACCTCTGGTGCTGATTGGAGTTGTGTACTGTTGCTTCCCTATTAGAGATGAGCAGTCTGTGAGTGGGTTGAAGGACACCAGCTGCTAAGACGCTGGTGGTTACACTCGGTTACTGAAGCCTTTTCTCCTTTCTATCAGTCTGACGTGTCTTTCGTGAATCCTCTTCTTTTTGTATGATGTGTTTTTCCCACCAGCCATGAAACACTGTCCATATATTCATTTCAATAAGCCATAGTCATGTGTGGGTTTGTTGTGTCTTTCCCCTGAGCTGCGCTGTGACATTTTACATTAAAGAATCACAGTGTAGAACAGGGGCCCAAGTCTGGTCCTCGAGATCTACCATCCTGCAACTTTTAAATGCAACCCTTCTCCAACACACCTGAATCAAATGACTGGCTCGTTACCAGGCCTCTGCAGAGCTGAATGACATGTAGATGACATTTGATTTAGGTGTGTTGGAGAAGGGTTGCATATAAAAGTCGCAGGATGGTATATCTCAAGGACCGGACTTGGGCACCCCTGGCATAGAACATGCAGGGCTACCTCTAGGCTTTATGCAATAACAAGCTTTCCACGGATAGCTTGCCTGAAAATCTTTGCAGTTTTAAGTTAATTCAATTCTTAAAGCCAAAAAAGCAGCTGGTCTTAAAAATATAAGAAAACCAGTTTGAAAATCTGGAGCCAGATGGATAAAACTGTGTTGTTACATGACTTAACCTTCAAAAAACCTGAAATCTCTCAGCTGGGGGATCTCAAGAACTAAGGTGGCCAAACTGTTCCAAAACCTGTACCTGAACAGTCTGTACTAAAACCTAAATTTGTTCTCCTTCTTTAGTATATACAGGCCCTAAATTCAGCCAGTGGCTCGAGCAGTTTGATACAAACCTTTTTTTCTATGATGAGGATGAGGAGGTGCAGGTGAGACTGGAAGTGTTGGGTACAGCTGTTTCCTCTCGCTGCAGTAGCAGAACAGTGCTGTTTGATTTTGATGCATCCTTAACCAGGACAGTACTGGAGAAAATGGAGCAGGAGGAGTAGAGGACTTAAAGAGTGGAACGGACAGATGGGACACCATAAGATCTAAACAGGTGAGGAAGATGAGGGCATCTGATCAGAGACAGAGTTAACACAGCTTGCCACTGTTTGGAAGCATCTTGTCACACAGCAGGACCAGAAGCTCTGAGATAAGAGATGGTAAATTTGAAAAAAAAAATAACACTGATAACAGCATACAGTTTATTACTTTGTTATTGATGTCACAACCATCATTTAATGAAAAAATGCATCTGTTGTTTTTTTCTGTTGAGCAGAAATGGTCATGATTTTGGAAAATATTGCAGAGTGTGTTTGTGAAAGCATGATCCTGCATGCAGGGTAACTGCATATAAAACAGCTTCAGTGCTAGCAGTATCCTTTCATTATAAATACTCACTGGTCACTTTATTAGACATGAAAGCAACTCCTGCTTCCAACTCCTGTTGACCCATATATAGGTTAACTAAAACAAATTTATATTGGCCTATAACAGAAAAACAAATAAATATCTATTCAACAAAAAAATCTAAATATCTGTAAAAAGCTAATTTATTAAATAAATGTGCCAATACCACATTAACTTTGAACAAGAGCTTAAAAACAACTGAAAACACTAAGGCATGTTAAATAAAAAACAGTCAAACTTCAGAAATCATCTTGACCGAACTGACTTGCTGCCATATGGCTGCCTGGTTAGCAGTCCACGTCAGCTAGCTGTATAACAGATGAAGTGGGCAGTGAGTGTTAATCTTGTGGGTTAGTAAGTTAATCAAAAAACTGAACTCAAAAGATGCAAACTTTTTATATGCTTTTCTACTTAATTAACCACATATCAACCAATATTACCAAACAAAACTCCTTTTCTGAAAGCTTATTACAGTTGACGTCTTTGTCCTTGCCCTTTAGGTTTATGTACTACATACACAAACCTGCAGGGTGGTGTGGTGATTAGCACTGCAGCCTCACAGCTGTTCAAACATCTCTGCTGGGGAGATGTTTGAACAGTGGCCGTTCTGTGTGGAGTTTGCATGTTCCCCTGTGTATGTCTGGGTTCTCTCTGGGTACTCCGGCTTCCTCCCAAGACATGCATGTTAGGTTAATTGGGCACTCTAAGGCTATGTCCACATGGCACCGAAACCAGTTCAGGTGTGAAAACGGTGGCAAAAACTAGGAGAAAAGCTTCAACATCCCCAAGACACCGCTGTAGTACATACTACAAGGCCGTGGGGTCAGGGTCACCGTCAGGGTACACCCTACCTCTCGCCTGCTAATTGCTGGGATGGCCTCCAGCTTCCCTGCAACCCAGAATTGGAATAAGTTGTACAGAAAATGAACAAATGAATAAATAAAAGCACATTTTATGTAATTATTTATTGCATAACCATTTTCGTCTTGTGCTGGTCAGTTGTATAGTACAAATAAAGCAAAGTACTTTTATTTATTTATTTATTTTTTTTAAGAAACCACCAAATTTTGATTTTGGCTCTTTCACCTTTTCTTTGAAGGAAACTCAGAGCCTTGCATATGCATAAACTGAAGTTTGTATTGCCTTTAATTAGTGAACTAAACATTTATTGTTTTTACTTCTGAAAGGGTCTTTGTTCTCTACCATGTCACTTCTGTTTTTTTATTTCTATTATTTTTCCCTTTATAATGAGTGTCATCCAGAGTCAACCCATTTAAGTGGCTGCCTGGAGTGCCACCCCCTGTAGGGGGCGCTGCTGTGAGCCATGAAATAAAGATAAATAAAGATAAAATAAACAAAGGAATAAACTGAATTATAAACTTAGATAAAATAATGGCAATAATTTACAGTCCTGACTGCCGCCCTTTCCTCATATTCTATCATGAAAAAAAAGACGAACAATACTGTAACAATAATATTATTGACCTGTCTGGTCCAGAAGCTGTCCTACACCAGGCACCATGGGCGAGGGGGAGGGACGAGTCATCGGGGTAGTAGTTGATACTGCCCAGACTGTGAAACCCTGGTGCGACTTTCTCGAACTGACGAAAAGAGGAAATGAGCATCGAATTGCAGGGAAAATAGCAACATGTCCCCAATAACATGAGTCCCTCCTCATAACTCATTTCAGCTGATATGATTGGCTCTGCACTCTCATTTCTTGATAAAGTGCTTTGCTGTCTCTCACTCTGCACCACTAGCTTGTGCTAGCTAGTTCCAGAAAGTGGTGCTGACGGGGGTTGTCTCTTCAGTCAGAACGTCAGGATCAAAGTAAAGAAAGGAGGACATCAGGAGTTATTTCAGCGTGAGTCAACATAAAAATTTAACTCACCAAGAAATTATTTTCTAAAAGTAATTTATAATATTAATCACTATGTCAAAAACTTGTTTCCTTATGATGAATCAGTGTGTTATTTTGTCAAGTGACAGAATCACAGCTTCAGGGTGGTCCACAGAGATGAGGAGAGGCTGAGACAGGTGGGCTCCAGTTCTCAGAGTCGTGACTTGGGCTGGTTAAAGTTATAATATGGCATATTACCTGACCTTTACATAATACAAGAAAACACTTTTATCCTGATACAGAACCTTGCAAAAGATGGACCAATAACAAGTTTTTGAATTAAAATGGGAATAATAATAGTGTGAAATGATTATTCACTCTAATATCACAAGTTCCATGTAAATGCAATGAGTCAAAGTGATCACATATAGATGTTATTTTTCAAAATTATTACAACTATAAGGGTAAATATGAACTGTGTAACAACTATTTGTCACCGTGTTTGCAATTAGATCATTAAACGATTATATTTTCCTTCAAGGTTTCATTGGATGGATAATTTATGTCATGGATTCATCTGCTTCAACCGGCTGGGAGGATGCTGAACAGGCATCACAACTTTTAGCCAGGGAGACTCACTGAGAGAGAAAAAGAGAAATACAAGTTAATGATGCCAAAACTGTCATGTGTTTATACATGAAAAATAAAGAGCAGAGAGATAAAAAGGGAAGGAAGTGCTCAGTGCATCACGGGGCATCCCTAAGCAGCTAAGCCAGCATAACTATGCTAAGGCTAACCACACCTAACTATAAGATTTATCAGGTTTTTAAATTAATCTTAGAGATAGTTGGCCTCCGAATCTATAACTTTCAAGTCCAAAGACAACAGTGTCAGTCAAGAAAGAAAGAAAGAAAGAAAGAAAGAAAGAAAGAAAGAAAGAAAGAAAGAAAGAAAGGTAAAGTAATTTTGTTACCGATATTTTAAGTGTAACACACCACTTTACTTCGTTACCCAAAAAAGTAATATCGTTACTCCCAACACTGTCAGCCAGACACCGATAGGCCGATAGATAGACACCGATAGACCGATAGATAGACACCGATAGACCGATAGATAGACACCGATAGACCGATAGATAGATACCGATAGACCGATAGATAGACACGATAGACCGATAGATAGACACCGATAGACCGATAGATAGACACTGATAGACCGATAGATAGATACCGATAGACCGATAGATAGACACTGATAGACCGATAGATAGATACCGATAGACCGATAGATAGACACCGATAGACCGATAGATAGATACCGATAGACCGATAGATAGACACCGATAGACCGATAGATAGATACCGATAGACCGATAGATAGACACGATAGACCGATAGACAGACACCGATAGACCGATAGATAGACACGATAGACCGATAGACAGACACCGATAGACCGATAGACAGACACCGATAGACCGATAGACAGACACCGATAGACCGATAGATAGACACCGATAGACGCCATCGCAGCTTCTTCCAAACCAAAACACAGCAACAAAGGGGGAGAAGGGCGGTGATCCAACAGTTTGTCTTCGTAACGCCATTTAAAACAGAGATTTAACAAACAAAAAGAAAATCTGCTGTTTTAAAAAAGGAGCCATTCCTGCTTTGTTTTTTTGCCAGGTCGCATGGGAAGTGTCTTTTTTCTTTTCCAACCAGTCAACGGATTCCAGTGTGTCAAACTCCATCCTTTTGGGTTGGGTCGGTAAGATTGGTACCCCAACAGAAGGGTCCCAACAAAGTACAATGGGTTGGGTTGAATATTAAGGCACACTTTGCAGTTTTCACCTGTGGAAACACAAAAAAATGCATCCCAACCCCCCCGACCTGCACCTGTTGGTGGAAACGGGGCTTTGAAGTCTTGAACAGTCCACATGTGGACTCGGGAAACACATATTGACTCTGAATTACTTTACAAGCTATTTCATGCCATACAAGTGGCATCATGAAGGTCTGTTTGATGAAAATGTAAACTGGAATAAAAGTGTTTTTGGAAAGTATCATCCTCATTGAGTGACATAAACAGAGAAATAAGGTCTGGGCGAAACAATAAAAGTCAAACATCTGAACAGTGATGGTATGTTAGTTCATAGCTTCCTACATTTAACCCTGGCTGTTTGTGCTGAATAACAGTTGATGATTTTTTAAGGGTATCTTTTTAAGAGCACAGCCAATCCATCTCATTACTGTCACAGCAGTATACCCACTTATTTCAAGGTTGGCTTTGACAGTGAGGAAGGACATTTACATCAACGAAAGGCTCTTTGTAGTCCATCAATTTGCTCTCTTTACTCTTTCAGCTTCCTCTCCCTCTTGACCTTTCAGGGAGACCTTTAATCAAAGCAGCGTTACAGCTCCCCAGAGATATTCCTAACTACCAAATCACACATCCTGACAGTGCTGCAGGGATCTGGTGGGTCTGAAAAGTCGGTGTCTTCCTCCAAATCCTACAGCAGCTTGTTGAATTATGGATGTTTATTTCTCTGCTTGGTAAAGATGACACTACCACCAGTGATTCAGGGTGTGATTCAATCTCATGCACAGCTTTGTAAGGCCATAGCGGTGAAACAAGAGCAAACAAGGAAAAAACATCGAAGGTTGTAAATGATGCAGGAACCCCTCATTGTGACTACACCAGCGTCAAAATGCGTCACAACTCCAGCTTATTAGATTAGAGCCCAGTGATGCAGCAGCTTTAGACCTTAAAATCTGACATCAAAAGCTAGATCACGTGTATTCATCCTTAAATATATTTGCACATTTTTTTAATGTTGAAACATTGTAGGATAATTTAAAGAGACCATATATATAAATATATATGTATATATATATATATATATATATATATACATTCATTCATTTTCTGAACCTCTTAGTCCATTAAGGGTTGTGGGTAAGCTGGGTCCTATCCCAGCATTAACAGGTGAGAGGCAGGGTACACTCTGGACAGGTCACCAGTCATATATATATATATATATATATATATATATATATATATATATATATGTATATATAGGCCTTACAAATGACAGGCCTGATGCACTGGGAACACGAGCTGCTGACTTATCTTTTTTGGAAATGAAGCATCTCATGCATCTCTTCGTCTTTGTTTAGCCCTCCTATATAATGAACCTTTTAACACATACATGAGTAGGTGTTATCTACACACCTACACCATCTGGTCCATTGTATCCACTTTTTCTTTTGTCTAGTAATCCTAGAACACTTCTGTTTTTATTTTCTTCTGACTGCTGTCCTTTACTGCTTTATCATCATGCATGGAGCTCAGGAGGCTGTACACCAGAGAGCCGCAGTCCTGGTCCTGGAGGGCCAGTGTGCTGAAGGTTGTAGATGTTTTCCTGCTGCAACACACCTGATTCAGCTTCCTTAAACTCTACACAAGTCTAGTAATTACACATCAATTTGAGTAAGGTGTGTTGCAGCAGGAAAGCTTCTGAAAATCTGCAGAACATCGACCCTGCAGGACCAGGATTGAGGGTCCCTGATGAATACCTTTCCTTTCATGCTGCTACTGAATCCAATTTCTGAGCTATGAATCTCCTGTGATTTGGGTGACTTCATGATATGTGGTTTACCCAACTTCCTAACAATGGCCAAGTTCTTCTTGATGAGTTTCTCAACCATTTATAATTTACATCTTTTCATTTGCTTGTTAATGGAAATGTGTCGCAATTTTAACTGTGACATTCAGATGGTAGAGTCAAAATTTGGTGTAAAGAACATGAAAACATGGATCCATCCTGCCTCGTATCAGCTGTTCAGGCTGCTGCTGGTGTAATGGTGGGGGGAGGTTTTCTTGGCCCACTTTGGGCCCCTTAGTACCAACGTGGCCTGGTTTAACCAGCACAGCCTACCTGAGTATTGTTGCTGACCATGTCCATCCCTTTATGACCACAGTGGAGCATCTTCTGATGCTACTTCCAGCAGGATAATGCACCATGTCACAAAGCTCAGATCATCTCCACCTGCTTTCTAGAACATGACGATGAGTTCACTGGACTCCAACGGCCTCCACAGCCACCA
This sequence comes from Melanotaenia boesemani, assembly GCF_017639745.1. Lineage (NCBI taxonomy): Eukaryota > Metazoa > Chordata > Actinopteri > Atheriniformes > Melanotaeniidae > Melanotaenia > Melanotaenia boesemani. The sequence goes on along the minus strand of NC_055686.1, from coordinate 38,444,279 downwards.
GATCTCAGTCCAGTAGAGCAGCTTTGGGATGTGGTGGAACGGGAGATTCTCATCATGGATGCAGCCGACAAACCTGCAGCAACTGTGTGATGCTGTCATGTTAATATGGAGAAAACCTCTGAGGAAGGTTTCCACCACCTGGTTGAATCTATGACACCAAGAATTAAGGCAGCTCTGAATTCAAAAGGGGGTCATGAGCTGGTGCTGATAAGGTGGACCTAAAAAAGTGGCTGGTGAGTGTATAGTTATAACACTTACATAATTTAAATTCTTTTTAATGTTGTAAGGGCTGTTCTGCACCATAAAAAACAGCCTTGAATGAATACACACAGTAGGTGTGTCTAAATTTCTGGGACTGTATTTCTGTTTAAATTTGATCACCGTATGTGACTTTCAAGCCCACTGAGACAAAATCTCTTTCTTCAGTCCTGTGGTATTCATTAAACAAAAGTTATTGTTTTGAATGATAATTATTTTCCTTTTCCTTCATCATAGCCAAGGTAAAACCCCATGACAGATTCATGTGGGAGAGTGTAGATCTGAGAGTTGTTTGTGAAAATGTGGGGGAGGAAAAGTGGGGTGAAGGGGTGGGAGTAGTATTAGTCATCACTGCTGAGATGTTTGCAGTCTCTGTGTGTATGGGGGTTTCACTCAGTCTGCTTATATTGATTTTTACAGCATCAAATCCACATTTATCTTCTATTCCATAGTTTTTTTTAGTCTGTTTTTATGTATGAATCGTTATGTATGATGTGAAACTACATCATTACAATGTGAATTAGACACTAGCAGAACCATGCACCACTACCCTAAATATAGAATTATGTAACTCAGCTTCATCAAAGTATATTGTCTGTCCTCCTGTAACATTCATCCCAGAGGACTGGCCGAAGAAAAGAAGAGAGACATGTTGGGACGCATCAGTGATGTAATGCAGTTTGACTTTAGGTTGCTCTGTCATCACCACACAGAAGACAGCAGAGTGTGCGTGCTGCAGAAATAGAGTCAGACGAAGACAGGCAGAGGAGGAGAGAGTGAGACGAACCAGCTTTCTGCTACAAAGCATGTCAAAATAGCAAGATGATGTAACGGCTCACTGTTACCCAGTTGGACATGGAGAGGGAGTCAATGAAAATACACACACATTTTATCTGTATTCTAATCATGTGGAGTGATTCATGCACAATGCTGTCCACAGAAAACAAGCAAAACAAAATGCTTAGGGTAGTAGGAGTGTGTGTGGATGTGTGTGTTTTGAATCAAACCTACTTTGCTTTTGGTTATTTGGCTTGAGATGAGCTAAGAGGTTGAGCAGAAAAAAGAGGACATATTGCAAACAGGTGAGAAAGGTCGGTGTCGTTCAGGGTGCGTGGGACAAATCAGGAGTTTCTTGCGCTGAAGGTGTGATGATGCATTCTAGCCTGAGCTGTAGAAGTCTAGAGAAAAATTGTGAACCTTGATCCTTCCTTCACACATGGGGGAATGAAGCTTTGTGTCATGCATTTAGCCAAGAAAAGTCCCGGAACATTCAACTTCAATGAGAGGCAGCATTTTTATGTGCAGGCAGAACATCAGGTGGACGGGTGTGTCCAAGAGTTTGGGACTAAGGCTCTACAATGTCACACTTACCAACGGTAAAAAAGTCTTGCTGGGGTTTACTAAGCTATTATACCACTGCTTACACTGAAATATTATTTCAATTCATTTTGCTGCACCACACTCAGAGCTCATTTAAAGTCACTTTATGTATGTAAAAAGGCACATTGTACATTTCAAACATTGTCAGATGTCACTGCCTACATACTGCTGGCATGGTTGTTAGACAATATATCCACGGGAGGGAAGTGCAGAGTTCAAAGTTAACTTCCACGTTATGAGGTCATTTTAAGACAATAGATTCAGTCTCTATGCCCAGGCAAGATAACGTCATAGATGTATTTGTATTTCCGTACACATTCACACAGCCTCTCTTAAAATGCTTCCGCCTTTCTTCACAATTTGAAGAATTTGACCAACTCTTGTCACTTAAATGCTTCCGACTCATTTCACTCAGTTGGGAACCCTTTTAGCAAAAAAGACTCTTAGACCTGAGTCTGTTCCCTCTGGCCTGTGCTACCTTTTCTTCTTCTTCCGTACTGGGTTACGCGTGCTGCAGTCACTTACTGCTGTCATTAACCCTTTGTTAGGCACTCACTGAAATACTTGGTAATTTCAATTTTCAGCCATAAAAATGAGTGTTATTAAATATTCGAGGATATTACAAAATTTTAAAACTTGGATACTGATTTGAAATAAAATAAGTTTTATTGTAGTAAGTACTACTAACAGTTTTTTTTTAACCCCTTATCAAGCGGGGTCATTTTGGCAAAAACGCCTGTAATATGACCTCCAAACTAGAATTACTGCTGTTATTGAATCCTCTGGACTGTAAGTACAGGCTTGGGCTCTTTGTAAAGGTAACACTCTCTAGTTTCACCCACAGCAATCAGAATTACTGTAAATATTACTGGTAAAAAGTTATACACACAGAAAAAAATATTGTTTTTGTCCTTGCCTAACCTGTACGGACAGAATGAGACCAATCTTGATGGGAAATATTGATGTTTGACCTAAAGAGAGCCCTCAAAGGTAAGGAAAGTCAACAAACTTTCTGCTTTTCTGTAAAAAAGGCTTCAGTGTTAGTGCTGTGGTTGTTGCGTGTCAAAATAGTTTATATCATGGGAAAGACGAGACTTTGAGCTTTCATTTGATGTGTATATTGTGGGCATTCATGACGGAGGGGCTTGCGCACATGGCTGCAATGTTGTGGATTAGTTGTTGTGTACCCGGACCGGTACGTCTGGGCTGGGGTTTAGCCTGATCTTTGATGATTGGTGTGGAGAACTCATTGTGGTTTTATGATTTCATGGACTAGCATGCAGAGGCATTTTGTAGGTCCAATGAAGTGTACATATATGGTTTTTTGTCCAATAAAGGGTTAAATGTACCATGTGTAAGGATCATTAACATTTAGTGGTGAAGATGGGCATAGCAATGACTTTGAATGCAAGACACCATTGTGAATAGATGGTGTCCATCAGTGGCCATGTTCTTCCACATGTAAACATGTTTTATCTGTGAGTGGATCCAGTGGTTTCAGGTGCAGGGGTGACTGCACTACAGGTAACTTTTTCAACATTGTGTACATTAATGCCTTTCAAGGCATTGCATATCCCAAACGGTGCTCTGCCATTCATAAGTTTTAAAGTTTTAAAGCTGAGAAGCTTTTCACTTCCCAGAGTTGTTTGTCAAGTCAGAAACATCATATTAAAAACAGCTGGCATGTATGTGGACCCATGGCAAGAAGATAGAAATGGCTCATTCTAAGAGAAAGAGAGTAAAACAAACACATTGTTTCAAAATTTTTACATATGAACAGAAACACAGTTTTTACTAATTTAATAAATTTTAATTTTTGGGATAATGAGAAGGATATGTTTGCTGTCTTAGTGTCCTTGTTTCTCTGCTTTATAACACATACAGATCTTTCAAAATATCTTTTCTCAACTAAATTAGTTTTTAAAATTCTTCTGTGTTTTGAAAATGCATTACATGTTGTATTTCCCCTTTGTTGTTCCGGTGTTCACTGTTAACAATTAGGCCTGAGATATACTTACTGTTACATGAGGTAAAGTGCAATACTGACTGCAATGCTAGAGGCGGTCATCAAGTGCATTAACACAAGGTCCAAAGTAATCACAATGGCAGATAACTGCGGATTTTAGGAGAAACGTAAATAAGTAAAATACTGTTTACATTCTCAGAAAAGACCGGTTTGAATTACAGGGGAGTTAAGGGGAACTCTAAAAATACTCCACTTTCAAGATACATTGAATTTTGTTTTCCATAAGGTTCCTAATGGTTCTGAAATAGAAAAATACCATAAATTTGCAAGTGTTGCATGTTTATTAATTTAATACATACATGTTAATATGACACACGTGATCCATTGGGTTTCATCCCTGTGGACTGCAGCATTGTTTGTTGTGTGCTGTGAGCCGTTCAAGCAGCGACCTGTTAATTTGCTGCTTTAGTGGTTGTTCCATCATTATATGATATAGCTTTGATTGCATCAGCTGCATGCAGTAGCAGACTGGCAGTAACCCTGTTTCTTACTGCGCTGCTGTGTGTTAACATAAAATACACATGTCCAGGTGACTAGTAAAGCTGAGGTGCACGCCCGAAAATAAGGGTGCATTTACACCATGATAGGCCACTAGGATCGGGGACTTGGGACTTGGTTCAATTGATGGATGCAATATTCTTCAGGACTTAGACTGCGTTCACACTGCGCTTCTCAGATTAATCAACCCTTTTAAATAATGTGTTCCACTCTCCGCCAGAGGCGGCGCTGCTCAAGAATTACTGAAGGAAAAGGCCAGACACACAAAGAAGAAGAAAACTCTTCTTTAATGCAGAACAATGTTGGTTTCTAGTACATAACAGCTTCATGTCGAGCTGCACCAGATCCTAGCGGTTTGGCTGATGAGAATTCTATTAGAACTTTTACCAAATTCTTCCACGCGAGTCATTTCTCCCATCTAGAGCTACCTGTCATGTCTACATGTTTCAGTTGTGCGCTGAACCCACACTGCACTTTGTTTTGTAGTCCACTTTGTATTTGGTCCACTACAAGCAGACCAAGACCCATGTTTGTAGGCAGACCACGCCCACTTCTCTGATTTGAATCAGAATTTGTTTGTGCATTCACAATTCACCAAATGAAGCGGACTTTCCGAGCAAACGGACTAGGATTTGGGTCAAAAGGATGGTGTGTATGTGCCCTAAGGCTCCTACCAAATCCCCTGCAATGTACAAATACCTGGTAGTTCTACAAGAAAAGACAGAGTAGAGGAAGCGGAGATTCTTTCAGTGTCTGCATTGCATGTTGTGGAAAGTGCAACCAGCTTTGCAGCCTTCTGGTGGGGCGGCAGCATCAGAACTAGACCTAAAGAAGCTGAACACACTGATCAAGAAGGCTGGTTCTATGTTGGTTATAACTCTGGATTCACTGGAGTCGACTGTCCAGAGGAGGGTGTTGCACAAGCTGCTGAACATAACAGCTAATAATTACTCACGTCCTCTACACAACACAATAATGAAACAATAGTGTGTTCAGTGAGAGGCTTCTTCAGATCTGCTTGACACAAAAAGGTGCAAGAGATCATTCCTGCCAGCCCCCATAACTTTCTGAACAAGAACTTAAATGACCATTTATTTATAATGAAGAAAAGACGAAGAATTTAATTGACAAGTCTGTATAAGATTCTTCTGAAGACTTCATAACGTTCACTTCTGCTGTTTCATGTGATTATCCTCTGACCAAAAAGCCGAACACACACCTCTCACTTTGCTGCAGATTGTGCCCGGTTCAGTTTTTTTCTGTTTGCTCCACAGACGACGCAAAGTGCCCTGCAGCGGACAACACTGCCGCCTTAATGAAGCAGCCGGTTGGCTACATACAGCCTCCACACGTTGCGAACACATATGGAAACCAGCCTGTGAAAAGATAAAAAATAAACAATAGAAAGAAGGCAACGCGTGCGCGTGCACCTGCGTGAAGATGCAGTGGGACATCCAGCAGCTCGGAGATTACATAAGCACCATCCCGCCGTAAAGCTGGTTTGACTGGCTGAGTACTGCGGACCACAAACACGCGCGTGCACACGCACTTTTCCAGACGCAGCATCATAACTGAGTCGCTGATAGAAATCATTTTCAAGGAGCATTCTTTGTTACTCCATGTTTCCTTTTCTTTTCTTCACACATGGCGAGGCAACGTTTAAAGTGGAGGACGGAGGAACACTTTCACCTTTAGGAAAATTTGGGAGGGAGTAAAAAGTCTGTCACGCGCCGTTCTTTTACGTGGATTATCAGTCACAGTTTGACACACTGTGTTGTTTTTTTCTCTCATGACTGCTTGTAGAAATAAAAACAGCTAAAAATGATGATAATAATAAAACATAATGATGAAAAACTCAACTTTAGTTAAGGTGGATATATGAACCATTCTCCCTCTCACCGTGATTCACACACCGACCATGATGACGGTGACTGTAGGAGCGGAGACTTCTGACGTCAGAAGAGGAGAATGACAAGCGCGTCCAATGAGGGGCCGAGGATGTGCAGCGCGAGGACGGTCCTGCCGACAGAAGGCTAATAACCATGCCAACCGAGGAATATAGCGCGCGCCGCTGACTGGGGGAGAAAAGGGGAGAACACGAGGGGGGGAACCCAAAAAAAGACAAAACCAGAAAACGTTCTTATAAAGAGGATAAAGGACTAAGAGAGATATCCTACTTTCCTTCAGGGCGGACGAAGACGGAGCTGGTAATTTTCTCAGTTTTTTCTTTCTTTACGCTTCTTTTTTTGTGTGTGTGTCTGTGGCGTGGTCTTCCTCCCATCCCACTCCACTCCACTCCCCCCACCCCCTCCCCACCTACCTTTCTCGCTCGCGCTGGCTCAGGGACTGCACTGCTGCAGCTGAATGAAACTGATCAAGGTAGTCTATTTATTGTTCCCGCTCTTGCTACAACACACACACACACACACACACACACACACACACACACACACACACACACACACACACACACACACACACACACACACACACACACACACACACCAGTTTAACAGCTCGAATTCGTTTCATTATCTGCTGGTGTCTTTATGGAACAAACAGGATGCACGCGCTCCCGTTTGGCCACCCGACCATCACCAAACAGCTGCGGGGTTTGCGGTGCTGCTGCTGGTGGTGACCTTCCCTGGCCGTTTGCAGTCGGTGACGGTGTAAGCCGCGTGCGCGAGTCTGTGCGTGCGTGCACACGGGCATAAAAGCAGAAAGAGAGGACAGTGAAAAATAAGGGAGAGAAGAGGGTGTGTGTGCGTGTGTGTGGGGAGGTGAGTGAGAGGCGAAATTTTTTTATGAATGGAGCTCCACATCCCTTTTGCGCGTGCGCGCGCGCGCTGGCTGCTTGGATGGCTGGACTAAAATTAGCATCGCCCTGATTTTTTTTCTAAATTTCATCCCCGTGCGCAGCGGCAGCAGCATATGTTTATCAGGATTCGTATTAAGGAGCCTCTTAATGTGACCGTGGACTCGCGTACGCGCACATGTACACCTGTCTGGCCACGCGCTCATACACGCCACCGGTGAATAGAACAGCAGCTAGCGCTGCGCCGTGCCCCAGGACGTCATGCACCATTTTTAGAGACGCTCTAAAAATAGAATTAGTTGAAGATGGTTTTGACTTCAAGAAATATCAATATCTTCATCCTCGTTTGGCACCTGAAAGGTAGGCACGCGCCACATTTCAGCTTTAATGTCTGGAAGTCGATTTAATTGTGTTGTTTATCTCTTGAATATGAGTGTTGCTAGCTTTGTCACGTTGCCTTGAAGCCAAAATGGAAAAAATAACGTGTCTTTTATGGAACAGTTGTCCCTCCTGCGAGTGTCCACACCTGCTGTTGTGATGTTGTTAATTACCTGTCAGCGACGTGAGAGGGAGCTGCTGGTGATGCAAGTGCTAAAGGGTCAAGTGCATGGCTGTTTCCATGAATGAATGTCTGAGTGGATGTAAATGACTGAAATGATGTCTTATTCACCCCTTTATCAGAGGAGGGGGACAGCTGATAACAGCGTCCTTTCTTCCTCTTTCTCTATCTTTTGCCTTGTCCAGTTCTCTTCTTTCACTTCTGTTCCTTTCCTCCATAACAACCTCTTCTTTTTGTTGCCTTTTTCACATCACTTCGAAAAACTTGCCATCTTCTGTTGTTCTTTCTATGAGCTTCACTTGGGTTCACTCTCACCATTTCTTCATCCTCAACCATTATCATGTTTAAACTCTTCTTTGCCATATGTTACCTCTCTATGGCCATCTTTGACACCTGATTAATTTATATTCCTCTATTAATTTTTCCAACTCTTTTTGATTCTTGTCTCCCCTTTCTGTCTTCTCTCCAGCTATGATTCTTTCCCTGGCTGCCGCAGCAGCCATGAGTAGCAGCTTTAACTCCTCCTCGTCCCTCGATGCCTTTGACTCCTCCACCTCCTGGAGCCTAGGTGAGGACCCCACCAACTCTTCTTCTGAACCTGTTGTGCGAACTCTGACCCCTGACCTCCAGCCAGCAACTACTGCTGTTGCCATCCAGGAAGTCAGCCCCTGGGATATCGCGCTTTGCGTAACAGGGACGCTCATCTCCTGTGAGAATGCCCTGGTTATTGCCGTGTTGTTCTACACACCGACCCTTCGAGCCCCGATGTTCATCTTGATCGGATCGCTGGCTGTGGCGGATCTTTTGGCCGGCCTGGGCCTCATCTTGAACTTTGTTTTTACCTATTTGATTGACAGCTCAGTGGAGTTTGTGACGTTGCTGTCAGTTGCAGTGCTCATCTCGGCCTTTTCGGCATCTGTCCTCAACATCCTTGCCATCACAGTCGACAGATACCTGTCACTGTACAATGCTCTGACCTACCATACTGAACGGACGGTCACCTTCACCTACGTGATGGTGGTCTTCATCTGGGTGTCGTGCCTCACGCTTGGCCTTCTGCCGGCACTTGGCTGGAACTGCTTGAAAGATGAGTCCACATGCAGTATCTGCCGACCCGTCACCAAAAACAATGCTGTGGCACTCGCCGTCACCTTCCTCCTGGTCTTTGCGTTGATGATGCAGCTCTACCTTCAAATCTGCAAGATTGCATTCCGCCATGCACAGCAGATTGCAGTACAACACCAGTTTGTGGCCATCTCCACCACCAAAGGGGTCTCCACACTGTCAGCCATCTTGTGTGCCTTTGGGGCGTGTTGGCTGCCATTCGCCATGTACTCCATCGTGGCTGACTCCAGCTACCCTGTAATATACACTTACGCCACTGTCCTCCCAGCCACTTGCTGCTCTGTGATCAACCCCATCATCTATGCGTTCCGAAACCCGGACATCCAGAAGTCGCTGTGGATGGCGTGTTGTGGTTGCGTCCCATCCAACCTCTCACTAAGACCCAGAACCTCCAGTGATGTGTAGCACGGAAGGTTGGTATCTGTTTGGCATGATGCTCGTTGGTGAGTCAGGGATGTAGGAAGGAGAGGATGGGGTGGAGAGAAAGACTGAGGGTAATGGCTCTACTCCTCATATCAGGGCTGGAAGGCTGATGACGAACGCTGTGCTGGCCACCGTCCAAGTGGCACAGCAGAATATGGAGAGGAGAACAGCACATGGTCAAAAAAGATAAAGCTAACAAAGATCATGTTCTGTATGTAGCTTGAAGACAACCAACAAGGTTGATGTTGTGAAGATGTTGTGGAACTAGCTGCAAAAGCACGATTTAAGGTATCTTCTTCATGGTTGCAGGAGAGTCGTGGAGGGTTGTTTTAAGTGACTTTTACAACTCTCCTCCTCTGGTCTGTGAGAAGTGAGGCCTACTTCTCAAGAGTAGCATATATATAAATATGAAGGTGAGATTTTGGAAGGAATGAACTAAATCTCCACAGGACCTGAGCTTGGGCAGCATTGAATGGTTATGCAATCAGGAATGAAACAGTCTCAAAATATTGTGTTTTCACTGGTGTGTTTGAAACTAAGTGTTGTGTGGACAAAAATATGATGAGCTAAATATACTAAATGAATGACCTTCAGCATTCTTGATGAGCTATCTTTGTAGTCTTTAAACAACAATATTAAAAGAACCATGTTCCCTTTATCTGATGCAGATTAAGTAGTTAATTATTTTGTAGACAGAGTGCAACAACTATTAAATCTGGCAGTAAAAACTACATGTTTTCATGCTAAATCCATTATGATTTTTCCCAATGCATACAGTACCTTGCCAATTTTAAAACATTAAAAAAATGATCTACTGGGCTCCTAATGCATAGATAACCCCTGCCAGTTTTTGAAAACCCAGGGAGGAATTTCCATATTTAGGCTGGCGTGTGTTGTCCTTGGCGTGATGAAATCAAATCTGCTCCGTGTTGGAGAAAAAATGGGTTTCTCAGCCTGCTGCTGGGCCGTGACTGTGAAGCAGAGCTGAATTCAGCACCAAGGACAGCTCCACTGCAGAGTGCGGCTACCCTGGGAACGCTCGCTGCTGTGGGGGGAGCGGATAAGGGGGAGGGGAGGGCATGAAAACTAGGCTATGCTGTTCTCTACACCATCTTGACAGGGAATGCGAGACTGGATTTAAAGGGAAATTCTGTCTTTTTTCCAGTTTTGTTTGGCTCATTTTTCTGTTTATTCAGCTCCCTCTGCTTTGTCACCTGCCTTGATTGTTCAAAGTCTAGACCACCTCCCCAAAAGTACAGAGCCCATCTTGTGGTATTGATTGAAAACATATTAATCCTGGCCATGGATTATTAATTCATGGGAAGAACAGAAAAAATTTGTAGGAATTTCTGGCTATAGCATGCATGTAACTTGGAAAATTTGGAAGTTATTTAATTTTATTTACATTTTGTGATGAATTGTAATGATTAAACTGACCTTAATGGATTAATCTGATTCAATAAATTGCTACGAAATAAAAATAGAGACGGGACAACAGGTATGCCTTTCAACAGTGGCCGGGCTGCTTTCTTGTCACCCCAAATCTACAAATCCCACAAAAACAGCCAACGGTCTGCTAACTGTAATAGTAACCCTGGAGGTAGATTACAGCCTACTCAAAAAGGCTGTCAACTCAAATACCCCAAACTATTTAAGAACAAGATGGCTTTCATCGTGTGCTGGGATCTCGTGTGCCCTAGCACTCTTAATTCAGGGGCTTATGGTGCATGGTTTTAAAATGAAATGAAAACAATACACAGACATTGGGCAGGTTGTCAATGTATTGCTAGCGTGTGAAAATGGATTAATTATGTTGTTCCCCGGCAAGTAATCCGTGGCCACACAATAGAATATATTTTCTTCAGATGTCACAAGATGGGCTCTGTTGGTTGTTTCCATTCCATCCCAACATGTGCTCTTTAGTGGTCATGAGAGAAACTGCATGTGAAGTGTAACAATGGTAGAAAAAAAGTGGGATGTTATTGCCTAAAACCCAGTCAAGAAATGACGTAAGTGACATAAAGTCTCACGTTCAGTAAAAATAGCCAAGTACTTAAAAAGATTGTATCTAAACAATACTGGCTCATTTAAAATGTATTTCCCTACTGCCACCTGTAGGGGGCAGTCCTTTACAGGACACCCTTTGGCATGTATTTAATGGTATGAACAAATAAACTTTTTGTTCTGCTTGACTGAGCCAATGCAAAAACAAAAAGACGAACAATGTTAATGATACGTCTTATTTGGCTGTAAGGCTTAGCAACAGAACTGTAATATATGGCCCAATATGAGTAAAACAAAAAATCTTGTCCAAGCAAAAAGAATTGTTTACGATACAAAGTCCTTCAGTTTACCATCATCTGCATAACTCTGCTGAGGCCTCTAAATTTAGAGACAGCACTCCAGCTCCACTCCTCAATTGATTATACATTAGCTGAGCTGACCACAATCCATACAAAGTCATCTTTCATTGGAGGAGGTTTGGTCCACTACAGTCTGTTCAGCTTATATTGCAACTCTAAATAACCTGGATGGTTTTCATATTAAAACTAAAAAAATGTGTATGTGTATATGTAGTCCCATGAGCTAAAGCCTATCTAAGTTTACCAACAAATAAAAATCTACACTGGGGGTGAAAACTGAGGCAAGGCAAGTTTATTTGTATAGCACATTTCATGTACCAGACAATTGAAAGTGCTTTACATAAAACATTAAAAGCATTATTGCGAAGTGCAGGAAGCAATAAAAAGTTAATTAAAGACAAACTTAAAAAAGAGATAAAAGAAATTAAATAAAAACAGAAAAAAGCTCAAATAAGACACATAAAATGAAATATGGTCTATTTTCCCCTACTTTGAGCTGAACACCCCCATTTTCAATTTCCAGCTTGCAGCCTGTCAGCAGTAGCTGGATTTTTTTTTTTTTTTTGCCTACATGCACATACACACGAGTTCTGCCTGGAGGCGCCTCTGAAGGCTAGACGGGTTAATGAGAGAGACGAGGTGACATGGCGTGAAATGGAAACGCCAGGCAAGGCGCGTTGTAATGCTACCCCAGGTCACATCCGCCACACGCCCTCAACAGGATGAAGTTATTTCCCACTGAAAAGGCATCATGTAAGTTAAATCCAGCTAATGTTATTAACATCGTGACACCAGGGAGCTGGCCTGATGTTCACAGGATGGAGGGAATGCCGTGAGGATGAACTAGAGAGCCGATTATTCCTAACCTCCAACTGCATTTAAAATATCTACAGAGATAGTTTTCTGACTCGTGTTTCTCTGCACTCCCTCAGAAAGAGTTACCATGACTAAGCCACTGGCACATTGCTAATATAAGTGTGTGGGAGGTGTACTGGCTTTGGGAAAATCATTTATGGAGACTGTATGGGCTGTAGTTTAAACTAGTAGAGCAATGCTCACCACAAGGAACAAAAACAGGGAGTTACTTCAAATTCAAAAACACTTTCTACCAAATAAGTCACAACAACAGACGAAAGCAAAGAACATGACCTTGAAAATGGGGCACAGGAGTCGAAGTTATTTCAAATATACTTTTTTTCTATTGTGTAAATGAAAACTTAGAGTAGCAGTATTTTCTACTTTTCTTGACAGGAAATAAACAATCAGTTGTTTTTGCAGCCGCTGTAAGCAAAACAACAGCTGCACAAGTTTCTGTCAGACATAGTGAATCACCTATTTCCTTTTTCTTTTTTTTATGGAACAAAAACTCCTGCAATAATGTCCAACTGCATTTTGCCGTGTACAAAACGCCACAACTGACAAGCAGAGAGAGAAAGAGAAGCAGCAGGCTTTGAGTGAGTATCAAAACAACTCAAAGTGAATATTTCAGAGAAAAAAAATTATTTTATTGGCTTGGATTAAAAAAAACAAAACAAAACAAATCTTGGCCTGGTTGAATGGAGATTTTCCAAAAATGGATCTAAGCTTAAATAAATGGAAATGCATATGAAGCAAATGCTCCATTTCTGTTTATTAATGTTACATTGCAGAAAGAAGTCCTGCATCTGGAATAAGTTTTATTAGCTACCGTTCCATCTATGTTCCAAGGTTTAAATCACCTATTACAAAAAGCCTTGACAACCTCTCCTGCTCTCTTTAGCTCAAACACTGGCATTGATGTAACTGCCTAATGGTAACCACTTGCATCAATAATTAGATGAAATATATTCAATTACTGTGAGGTTGGAAACATGATATTGATGAAGTGTGGTACTTCTGGGATGCTTGAGGGTGAAAGTAATCAATTCTTAAGAGTTAACTGAATCCATTTCACACAGTAAACTGATACAGAAAGTTCTCCTATGTGCACAGATTTGCCAACATTAACCTGTATTTGGAAATGCTAGATGGGACATATTGAGCTGAACATAAATTTGATGAGGTTGATATCACAGCTGTGCAGTTAGGTGTTTTTCTTGAAGAGCACAAATAACCTATAAATTTGTTTATTTGAAGAGCTACACTTGCATGGCCGAGGCTAACATGCTCGATGTGGTTTTTAAACTCACATCCTGACATTTCTTTGTGCTAAGTGTGGATCAAACGGCATTTTAAAATCCCAAACCAGAACAAAAATACAGAGATATTTAGTTTTTGTGGATTGTTGAAGCCATGGTTTGTGCCACATCTTAATAATCATGGCCTTTAAAGCAGCAAAGTCCGAGGATTTGAGGAAGCTAGCAAGCATAGCTCATGTGCTGCAATGAAACTTGCACTTTTTCCTACATTCATCATTTTTCTTTTGGATTATAAACATTTCCACTTAGAAGTCTTTAGAAGTCTAGAAAATAATGAGGCAGGAGTCGATTTAAGCCAAAGCACATTTGGACTAATCTGTGTGAACTCATTGAACTGTTAGCTTTCTAGCTAAAGAGCTTGCAAATTCACAGCAGGCTAGCAAGCTTTGAGTACTGTTTTACTGTATTAAAAACTCATCACAGAATGAAATTATATTTTAACATAAATATAAATGTAAGTTATTTATGAAACATACCAGCCAGTTTTACAAGGGTACAGGCTAGCTAGCTTACAGAATTTATCTAACTTAACACAGGAGTCGCTAACTCAGTCTCACAGCAGTGTGAAACAGATCCGTCATGAATCTGCTGATTCATGCTAGCACTTTATCAGTGTTTGCACAAACACTTCAAGTGATCAATTTCTACTTTTTATCATCTTTTCATGAGACCAGACACTTTAAATTAGGATTTTCAAGGTGGTAAATGGAAAATTGCATTTTCAAAACAATTGTCTGATAATTAAAGCTTAACATCTGCAAACTGAAGGATTTTAGGTTGCACTTTCCAGGCTTCTTGTGCTCTCGAAGTGCAGGTTTGTGCTACATTTAAACTCAACAATAGTTATTTGATCCAACTTCGCTGAGAAACAGAAAATTAAAACCACATATCAGTGATTAAGTGCAGTACTGATCAGCTGACAAGAGGTCTACTTTAAACAATACTGGTGGTCCCATCTGGCATGTCCATGAAGTGGTTTGTTTAAAGAGTTAAAAAGAAAAAAAACCCACTCATCTGTGAATATGCCACTAACGTCAACCATTCCTGGGAGTGGGGGAGTGCAGGAGTGGACTGACCACTCACTGTGTGTGTGTTTGTGTGTGTGCTTGTGTGTACGTCCTCCACACAGGATCATAACCAACTGAAACAGACCATAAGTCAACCAACTCTCACTGTAACCACAAAACACTCTGGACGGTTTCATCAGCCGCTATACAGGACTACAGTTCAGTTTTTTTTTTTAAAGAAATACTGTACAAGTGAGTGTGTGTTATTTTTCTTATGCAAGGCTGTATAGAAATGTATATTTTTGTAATGTTCATCATCAGGGCATGAGTTACAGGATGTGGTTGCTGCTGTGAGCGTGTGCGTTTCTCACCTCTTCTGTGATCTTCCTGAAATGTTTCAAAAGTTTATTTGGGGGTGGGACAAACTGATGCGTGTTGCTAAAAAAGTGCCATATTTTTTGACTTTCTAGTGTCTTACTTTTTGGTTTGTGTACATACACCTTTCTATCATCTTAAGGCATCATACAGCTTGCTGGTTAATCTAAACCGGAGCAACAAAAACAGCTCGATACGCAGCAGCGATGAGCAAAACAAGATAAGGGAAGTAAGGAAGGTTGTGGTGGAAAAGGACTCCGCTTTGATGCTATTGATCACCACAATAAGCAAACAGAAAAGTGACACTCAAAACCAAATTTTCCTTCATTTTTTATTGTGGTTTGCTGTAACTGCAGACTTTCATTTACAGCTTGCTGTAATCTGAACATACTGTCCATAAGAAACGTGCTGGAGGACAGGGAGACAGACATGGAGACGGAGCCTGAGCAGCACCGTACGTCACAGACTCGGGTTTCCGGTGACGTCATTTTGTCTGAGTCGTGTCTATGAGAGCAGGTCATTTCAAAGACACCCCCCCCCCCACTTTCTTTTTTCTAAAACCTCCCGCCTCTCACCTCCTATTCAAATACCTCCCTCTCTTTCATTCTTCCTCCCTTTGCAGTTTCAACTATTCACCCTTTTGTCATTTAAAAACCTAATTTTTCCATTCTCCATTATCTCCTTTTAACACCCCCTTCCCTAAATCTCTTTACCTTGTCTCATATTTTAGTATCTGAGGCCGACAGAAAGCTAGTCAATCAGGTGCTGTCTAAAAATAGTTCCCCCAAAAGCATCAGAAAATGAAAAGGAGCAAAGGTATTAAATCATGCTTCCTTGTGCTCTTCTTTTTTCCACTCTTTAAAGTTTTATCTCCTCTCTCTTGCCCTCCTGCCTCTCACATTCTTTACTCAAACCCTCAATCATCCATGAGTATTTTTAAACTTTCTATTTTTGGTTTTTCCTCATGAGCACAAGCATTAACGTAAAGGTTTATAAAAGCAGGGTTTGGGGCGAATGCTGGCAGCAGTTCAGGCTGTCAGTCAGTCAGGCTTGGCTAATGTTTTCTCTCTGTGCAAACTATAACCCCCCCGGCCCCCTAGGCCCCGCCACACTTCAGGCAAGCAGAGATGTAGATTAAAAAAGAAAATAAAGGAAAAGAAAAGAAAAGAAAGACAAGAGACCATTACAGAGCTAATTTTCTATCGGACCGAGTATGGCCTTCATAGAGAAACTTTCTTTTATGCATCGATGTTGATCAGGATAAAAAGCAGCACGTATGCACAAGCATCTCTTGACTATTGGGTAATGATACTGTGATGTCAGAGACCTAAAGCAGTGTCCTTGAATCATGTTTTATTTTTTTTTAATGAATATACTGGTTTTTTTCCAAAGTATTTCTTTTTATTTATCCTCTTTAAGTTTGTGTTGTGACACTATTGATAAAAAGTACAAATGCACTTTATAAGATGGACATGTTACACATTGCACTTGTAAATGTCGAATGTAAAACCTTGAAAAGAAAGATTTATTTTTATTATTGTAAATAAACAAGATGAGAAAGAAAAAAAAAGACTGCAAAAAAAAAAAAAAAAAAGTGGAAAAAAAGTTGCCAAATAAACTGCAAACAGCAAAACAGGACGAAGTTGTTATTTTTCTTCCTCTCTGCGCTGGAGTTGGTTCAGCCTGGTGATGTCAGTGTGTGTCAGTAGGAGTGAGCTCGTGTGACATTATCTGTGTGTGGGTGTTTTTACGAGTGTGTGTGTGGGGAGTATGAGTGCAAGTGAGTCAACACAGCAGGTCAGTGAATTGTAAAGGAAAGCTGAAAGAAAGAAAACAAAAGAAATAACAGATGATGCTGAATTATTAAACTACTGAATGCTTGCATAGCAGCAGCAAAGGTGTGAGGGAGAATCCCTACACACACACACACACACACAACGAAAAAACAAGAAAAATTACTCAAGTAGAAGAGTTTGTGTGCCTGTTGGGTTTTTTCCTTACGGACAGATTCCCCTGTCAAAAACCAGACTACCAGTACAAACACACATACACACATCTGTGTGTGTGCCATTTCTCCTGACCCTAATTCTAAAATAACTATGTCCCTAAC